>NW_009222486.1:20914-79573 GCF_000690835.1 Fulmarus glacialis
GGATTCCCACAGATCCACAAAATCAGAAAGTACAACGTCCTATTAAATACGTGCAATGCAGAACTGTGGGAAGCAGATGATGCTGAGGGTTCAAATACTGCCATGATGCACGTGATGCTCAGCTCTGACAGAGCTTTGGCAGATCTAGCTGCTCTGAGTTTAGATGTCACTGCGTCTGACTGCTACTCAGCCTGTGGCCACGCGTGATTCTGCTAATTCTTAATCTCTAGAATTTACTACTGAAAGCAGTTTTATCAAATAATAAGATTATGGCTGCTGAAGAAAATAGAAATATATTTTCAAACATTAACTTAAAAATATGTATTTTTATGCTTAATACTTTGATTTCCCTGCACTGTGCTGAGCAGCCACCCTCTTTAACATAAGCTCTCCAGACCGCGAATCTTCCACATTTATTTAAAAAGCTGTGGCTCCCCAAACAGACTTGAGCCAAAATCAAGTGACTAATCTTGAATTTAAATCCCTGTATGAGGTTGGATGAGTTTGTAGACATACTGGACTAGTTGCACCTCCACGCTCCATATTCCCAGACAACTAGTTTATACTAGAGGAAGGAAAAGTGTCTGATCCAGATGTGTGAAACTCATATCCAGCAACCCAGCTTTCTTCACCATGAACACACTTACGGAAAACGGTACTAGAAACCACAGATCTCATGACTTTCAGATCAAAATGTGGTCACAGCTCTGAGCTGGTTTTGCTCCAAAACAGAAAAAAACCCAACAACCTATACTCAATAAAACAGGTGAAAAAATGACACTAACCATATATGTTTACACCCAAGATAAATCTCAAAAACTTGCAATGTTCTCAATTTTATAGTGCTGGAGAAGGCAATATTTTGACTGAGTACTTAGGTATTTAAGTATTTATAACCCCGCACTGCTGGACAAGGAAAAAAAATCATTTTTCTGGGCATATAGTGGAAAGACAAGTATTTATAAAGAGGAATTATCTTATTTTAAACAAAATGCGCTAAATAATTTAGCACAGTATGTTGTTTAACAGAACCTTAAGTTCTGTTAAAAGACCAATGTCTAATCAAAGTTGTCCACCTGGAAAATTGTGGTACTTTTTCAATGTTATCAGAATAGGCTCATTTACTGAAGTGGCATTGTACAAAAATAGTCTTGTGTATAAAACATTATCCTGATTATAAGATTACTCCTGTTAGCAGCCATTCATTTTAAAGCATCACTACCCTTCTTAAAAGCAAGACAGAGTACTGTGTTATTTTGCAGTAATGGTAGTGCATACTGCACCCTAATCATGGAACTCCTTAGGACAATTACTGCTCAAATACCAGGGTAGTTGACTAAGCTCTCTCTCTTAATACCTGTAATGCAAAGGTATTACATATGAGGTAAATCTCAAGAAGAAAGTTTCCAGCTGTTAACTGGCTTCCTAGTGCATTGTCCCTGCAGGTCACCATTACATCTTTATGGAGACACAGGCTCCTTCACTGGCAGACCCATGCTCTGCCTTTGCCTTGAGGGAAGGGCTGGCCACTGCTTAGAAGGATCTGTCTATCCACCAGTCAGTTATTTGCAAACCACTACAACAAAATCTAATGGACCAAAAAGTAATGGAGAAGCTTACTGCCTGGACGAAAAAGTATTAAGGCAGATTGTGATAAAGAGAAACAAAGGGTTTTAATAACTGCAAGATCCCTGTTGAGTCATTAGCCAGCAATAACCACCAAACAAGACAGCATCCTTTGCCTACTCAGCCCTGCCTGAACAAACAAGGAAACAATCACCCGGAGTCTGCCACTGTACAAATTAAATGACCTGCTTGTGCCTGCACGGGAATGAAAACCCACTCTTCTTCACTGCTAACAGCCCCGACAAGCCATCACCTACATGACTTACACTCCTTCCCCAAGGAAAGGAGTGAGATACAAGTCCTTAGGGCATCATTGGTGCAGTTCTTATTCACAGATGCCCATCTCTCTATGTAATGAGTATGAAATAACTGAAGGAGCAAGGAATTTAGGGAGTGAGCACTGTTAGGCAATCAGACAAGGCTCTTGAAACCTGGTATCCTACATATTTAGCCAAACACAGTAAAGAAAGAATTCATGTCATCTGTTTGTTGGACAGGAGTAGTGAGATTAAATACTTTTCATATTAGTTTCATATTAGAAGGAACTCATTTTACCAATAGTATGAAAAGTAAACAGAAAATGAAAATTAATAACAGCAGTTTGCTCTCCCATATGCTTTTCCATCTCACTCATGATTTTACATGGCACTATAAATGATATCAGGCTGCTTGCTTACAAGTAATGAGCCATTAAGTAGAATCTTAGCAGATACCTAACAAGATGCACTTCTCTAACTGATTTCATTGTTGGAGTAATTAATGAGATCCAACTTTCTTTCTTTATATGAAATGTGCCCAAGTTGTTCCAAGTACAGTACAAACATTTTTTCCATAAATGCCTGTGTGCAGTGAGAACAAATTTGGAAGATGAAATTCATAGTCTGCTTTAGAAGAGGGAATATGTGCATAAATGTCCTTGTGAATCTCAAGGTGAAGTAAAGTTTCAGCTTTTTTTATGACACATTTTTGTCATTGTAACCATCAGTGATGGCTGGAGCTGACATTCTTATTAATACGTTTTCAAAGTAATTCTCAAGAAACCTAGTGAGGAGAGAATAAGTCAAACAGGCTGGTATCCAAAAGTCTCACTGGAATTGTCTCTCTTGGAATTGCAAAATTTTGATGACAAAACAAAACCACTTCATGTCTGTCTACATTTTCCAAATTTTTGCTCTAGCACAGACTGATTCTAACTCTGATCCCTCACGTGGGAAAATCAAGAGAAACAGCTCAAGTCTGCAGCATGCAAACAGGGAGAGACCAGAATAAGCAAGAGTCTCAAGAGACACAGAAACACGTACAAAACTGAAGTACCAGACATAAAAATGGAGCACAGCCAGAATTTCAGCAAAAACTATTGACCTTAGGTGCACACTTCCCAGTAGCCATTGTAGGTCGAGACACAGCATACACACTGGTTCCTTGCTTTTCTGAGACCATTTTTATCTGCTCCCAAAAGTAGGGAAGTCTAAAACTAGGACTCTGGTTATAGTGGAAGAGGGCCAAGAACAGTTGCTAACTAACCTGGCTGTACACGTGAGACTGAATTGCTGCCAGACGCTGGCAGTTTAGCTAGTGCACAACTTTCCAGTCTATTGTGATACAAAATCAGAAAGTTGTCCTACTAGAGACAAGGAACGAAAATTCCTCCTGTCAACACAAAAATATTACACAATGATAATATCCAATTGGCAAGAGACAATCAGAACCTATAAAAGAAAGGATCTAAGTTATGATATTTTTATATCAGTTATAGTTACAAATGCCACTGTGATATATGCAGCAGTTTGTAACTACAGATGCCAGTATCAGGGATCAAAAAGACCTGTTCTGCATTGTAAGAACTGATAAAAATGCAGACCCTGTTTCAGAGGATTCATAATTTATGACAAGATGCAGTAGCTTCACACCAGACAAACAGGGTCAGGGGGTGGACAAATACGAATGTGCTTTTCTGAATTCATGGTTTTGATAATCAGTGCAGTTTCAATTATCCACAATAATGGGGCGGGGGGGAGAACAATTTTCTCCAGCCTTTCCATTCTGGAGTTTACCAAGGTTTGCTGCTCCTTCAGTTTTGCATTTTAAACTGGATTTCTCTTTCCTTTCACATCCAATTTGGAGCATAATTTTTCATTGTCATTCTGAGATGTGGCAGCAATCAACTGGAAATAGCAGCCAGTAGCCACAGTAAATCATGACTGGGGAGTAATTAACTCGTCTGTAATTAACCATGGTATCTGGCAAGAAACTGTGGCATCTTATAACTAAAGAGTGGAAAAATTCACATCTAGCATAATTATTGATGATCACTTCAAATGGAATTTATTATTTAGGCATATACAGATTTTAGCAAGAAAGCATATCACCCAATGCTCTGAACATCCTCAGTCTGAATAAATAGGATCATTTCTTCACCCAGACTGTTACTGTGGATTGGCTCTACAGAAAGTCCTCTAAGTTCCCCAAGCTTTGGATGATTGCCTTACCAAATACCCATTTTACCTGAACTTGCAGATTTCTTGAAATCACTATTAAAATTTTTATTTCCTGTGATCTCTGATGTAACTTCTAAATTGCTTAGGGACACTATTACGGTTTATACTTGCACAAGAAACAGGACCAATACTATATTTTAGAGATTTACGGGTCAGAAGGGATCACAGCACCTAGTCCTACCCCAGCCTAGCTCATCTTGTGGATACTTTCAGAGATGAAGGAGAGAGGTAACAGGTATTATTGTGTCAGAATTTGCAAATCAGAGCCCCATTAATAGTCCACTTTTGGTTGATTTCTATCACATATTAACACCAACCAATATAATTTCAAATGCTCTCTGCACATTACATTATTGAGCTTCATTCAGACCAGTGGAGAGTGGCCCTAAGTGTTCCCAGACTTGGACTTTGCATAGTCTTTCCACTGAAGCAAAACAAGAACATTATCTAATTTAAATGGCGCTACATGCATTCTACATTTATTTTGCACTAGTGCAAGTAACTGAGTTTTACTTATGCAGGTCCCCATGAGTGTCAAATCTATGCCAACGAAGCACAGGCAGAATAAGGACACAGGTGGTTTAATATATGTGAATGCTGACAGGACCTGTCAGCATAAATATAATGCACAATAACTGTCAAAACGCAAATAGTGGAAAAAGTCCCTAAGAACAACTTATTACCATTGCTGACCTCCGTAAGAACAACTGCTGTGCCATGAGCTTCTAACAGACTGAAATGCAGAGATATAATTGGTTCTATATAAGCTGAGCTTAGGGCTGCTACAAGAAAAAAAATGTTGTTTAGATGCTAATTAATCCTATAAAAGTACAAGGAGGAGTGAATGGTGTCATTAAATTGCAACACAGATGTTTCTTGAACTCCATGCTCAATTTAAAAAATAAAAATAAAAGCAGTTGAGTATATGTTGCATTATTAGAAACAATTTCTCCTTTTCACAATGAAAAAATAAAAATCTTACTGCCCTGACATTCCAGGCCAATGGGGCTTTGCGATGACTCCTCTTCCACTTGCACTGCGAACACCCAATCAAGCTGGCAAGCTGTAACAGAAGCTGAAAGTAACCTCACAGGAAAATTTAATAGAGTGTATTGTTGGATCTAATTCTAGATTTGAATATAGATGCATTCAGATTTCTGCATTTAGACACCTTGCAAATAGATGCAATACCAGTATCTGTAAAATACATTCCTCTCTGCTGTTCTGGGAATATTTTCACTTTTGCTCCTAGGGCATGAAGATCGTAACGCACCTCCTGCTCACACGGAAGTTAATAATGCATTGAATGACTGATACAAGAAATGAATCATTGTTGTGTATTTCTGTGGTTTCAGATCTGTTTGTTCTGCAAAGCCCTTTGTTCTAATATTTATAAGGTGTCACAGTAAAATATGTTTTACAGGAAAGCATTTAAAAGATATCAGTCTTTTGTGAATAAACTGTCATTTCAGAAATGACTTTCAAACACAAATAATCTGGTCATCTTAGGCTCCCAGTAATTTCTTAAGCTAATTACTTAGACTGTTTAAAAAGAAATAAAAACAACAGCCATTTTAAGTGGCTTCTATTTCTCCTCACCTTCTTTTTTTTTTTTCCCCATGCTATGAAATTTGGTAAAATACATCTGGAAACACCGTTTAATGTGTTCATTTTCATTGGGTAAGAGCTGTGGCAAGGAATAAAACAGGAACATCAACACTAACATCAACACTATTTCTCATTAGATTGGAACAGGCAAAATTCCTGATCCTATAAGCTGCACAACTAAATCTTCCCCAGACCGAGGCAGATACCGCATACCTCCGAGAGCAAAGAGGCAAGGAGCTGCTCAGGATGATTCATAGCCCGACGCTGACAATGACGTTCCAAGGAGTCCCAGTATCAGGCGCGTCGATCTGCGATATGGGTAACTTGCAGGATGGCCGGGCAGAATTGCCGTCTAAAATTTACTAGGTTGTCACAGCCACAACTCTGGGTACGGCAGCTCCCAGTTCCCACTAATGCCGTTACAACATCCACACTACACACGAACTGTTCGCAGACTGCTTGTGGCTCCAAATACACTTGGGGTGCTGCAAGCCAGAACACCAATACAATTTTTTTGCTTACTTTATTTAATGGCAGAATCACAAATTTGAGGTCTCCTTTACTTCGCTTTTTGAGTAATCATTTACCTTGGACAAAACTGATGGCAATATTTCAGAAAGTTAATTTTATTATGTAAAAGCAACATTTCCTCCCTCCTCTCTTTTCTCCTACACTTCCTCTTCCTCCAAGCACCTACAGTGGTCAGAGGAGATACAAGATCTCAAATTGATTTATTCAAAAAGAAGAAAAAAGCAGAAGTAAGAACAGAACAGCCAGTACAAAAGTGGCAGGGGAAAGAAAAAAATGAATAGCTTAGTGGACTGCTTATCCTTCCACTGAGTTATTCACCTTTACACTCAAATATTTCTCGTAAGATTTCAGTTTTTCTCAACTTTCAAGGGATGATAAGAGCCTGCCCAGGATCAGGATTTCTTGACAGCACTCAAGAGCCAGACTTTTTAACTACTTACGGAAACAGGCCCCAAACTGATACCAATAAACAACGACTAGAAGAAAGAGTACCTCATGGAAACCAAGGACGACATTAGTTGTGAGAAAACATTTACAGATTGTTATGTACCTGTTTCCCATTCCCATACCCTGTTACAAAAGGCTCCAATCAACACACAACCCACCAGAAAATTCCCCTAAAAAGGCTCTCCGGTCTCACACACCTGTCGAGTGGGTAACACAGAGCTCTTCCAGGCCTCCTCTTCCCTAGGCCCACCTGCCCAGCAGCTGCTCTTAGGCACATCCAGGCCAGAAAAAACACCAGTGTGAATAAATCAGTAACAGTTCTTCACTTTTGGCTCCTCTATCTAAGAAAGAATTTGCCCTAAATAAGCAGTTTGGAGACAGGTGAAATGCTGAAGGCCTACAGCTCCCATCGGCAGCTATGGGGGCTATGCGCAGGTCGTGGCTCCCCGGCCCTGACAGGCTGGACTGTCGCAGAATCGGTCTATTCTTGTCACTGAGCCCACTCCCGCATGTAGCTCATTACTGGACAGTGAATAGGAGGCAGCTTTTGCAAATCTGTCTGTTTAGGGTGGGTTTTTTTTGTTATCTACTGAGTTTTTCCTGTATCGATATTCTTAAGGGAGTAATTTCAAATTGTGGTTAAACGCAGCTCCCTCTTTCTCCCTACGAAATACCAGTGGCCATTTCAAAGTGCTGCAGAGCAGCACCGAACATCATCCTGCACCGAACGCTGAGAAATCCTGCGTTCAGCTGGCACTGTGGAAGGGTGCTTCCCAGGTGAGGTGGACCCCACTGATTTCTGTGTCATCACGCCCATTAATTCCAGTACCAAATTGGTCATGGTAGGCATTTAATCCTTTATTACCTAGCAAAAGTCAGTGAAAGTAAGGTTAGGCCCTAAGCAGCATGCCTTTCTCTTGCCACCACCAAATATCTGGCTATACTTAGATCCCAAATTGTTATTTTCCATGAAGAAAACATACCTTCCCATCTGTACTACAGCTCGTTCAATAGTAAATATTTATATATGGCAGTGCATTTTGGCAAGGAAGTACACTAGCACTGTGATTAAAAAGATGGAATTTTCTGCATGTTGAGCAAACAGCTTAATGCCTTGATTCAGAAATATGCATCTAGTTAAATCCAGGCTTATGCGTCTTCCTTGTACTGATGGATTTAAGTATGTGCTTAAGTGCCTTCCTGAAGCAGAGCTTAACAGATGGAAAACCTTTTGAAATAAGAAGACTGAAAATCAAAAGGCCCTGAAAGATGGCTATTTAAATCTTCACATAATCCTATTTGCTCAAATATTTACAGGATTCCTTTTGTCAATAGCAAAAAATATCATTATTCTAATAACTGTAGAGAATAGGTTAAACAGATAACTGAGAGCACCAAAGAAAATTAATTTTATAAATTCAACGTGCTTGCAAATCCTTTTTTCCCCCCACTACCTGACCCTAGATGCTACTATTAGGTAGTGCCAAGCTGAGGGCCTATTGTACTTCTCCACATGGCTCAGTATGAAGAAATACCTATTCATATCATGACAACTAGTTCAAGCTGATCTATCAGAAGAAGAGACAGAGAGCACAAGAGAAAAAGAAGCTGCTATTTAAAAATCAGAAATACATTGCCAAAGGGTGCAAAAAGACCGAATACTTCGCAAAGCTTCTATGACAACTTAATTTATATGAGTAAATGATACAGCAATTTAGACTAAAGCTGGAAAGAATGTGACGTGTGGAATTAATGAAGTGTATGACAGTGAGGGAATCTGAGGTAAAAACCACAATTGCTAATGCATTTACAAAGTTAGAAATACACAAAACAAATCTACCTTAACCAAGGTATCATTAAGAGGGAAAGAAAAAGCTTTTGTGGACAGATTTACAATAGCTATCTGTCTTTTCAGAAATAAATAAAGCATTTTCATTTGGGTAAGCAAAACCACACGCAGAATGGGAGCATAACCTGAGTGTGACTACAAGGCTGAGGAAGAAACTGCATCAGATGTGTTATTACTGATATAACTAATCATTCTGCTCAAAAAAAGCATAAGTCTGGGAGGAAAACACAAGCACTGAGGAGTAGGAGAATGAAGGGTTTCGGCAGAGCTCAAGAGCAAAGATTGCCACTAATAAATACTCATTGCAGACAAAGAACATTTCAATGGAGATATATTTTAATAATAATATCCCAGCTCTCCATTCTCTGTAACTCCCAAACATCTGCTGATGTCTATTATGTTATTTACATTTATCAGAGTCTTGGCCTTGGTATGGGTCCTACCAGAATGCAACACTGGAAATGACTGTATTGCAGTTAGTAATCTGCTCTTGTCTCCAGGGCTGGTAAGTACACACTTACATCCCATCAAAGTCAATGGGACTAATGACATGGCTCTCCATTCTCTGTAACTCCCAAACATCTGCTGATGTCTATTATGTTATTTACATTTATCAGAGTCTTGGCCTTGGTATGGGTCCTACCAGAATGCAACACTGGAAATGACTGTATTGCAGTTAGTAATCTGCTCTTGTCTCCAGGGCTGGTAAGTACACACTTACATCCCATCAAAGTCAATGGGACTAATGACATGCTCGAAGTCCAGCATATGCAAAATTGTTTTGCTGAAGCAATGACAGAAATTCATGACTTTTCAGGATTAAAAAAAAAAAAAAATAGAGAGGACAAAGCAGCTAAAGTGGAAATGATAAGAAAAATAATCCTTACAAAGGATTGTGGCTGTGTATTGAAGTCTATGACTAGGTCATTATGACTCTTGACAATAGATTACATGAGTTTTAATCAAGGCCCACTCTAAGGGCATAGCAGCCCTATGCTCACTGCCAGACAAATTCTATCTACCTAACACCAGAGGCATTCCCAAAAAACAGACACAGTATTTCCTTCATTTGAAGAGTTTTCTCATTTTCATGTATTGGCAGAAGATAATACTGCTAATTCTAGAAAGACTAACTCTTGTGCTAATGGTATCCACAGCTCACATCCATTCATTTTAAAATGAATGTTGACATTTACGTGTATTTTCATAGGACTAGTACTTGACCCAGGGAAAATTTAGCCCCAGAAGTATGCAAGATTTTATCTATATGTTTCATTTGATATTTTCAAGTTTTGAAGACTTATACAACGGTTAAATGATTGATATATTTATTCAGCAAAGTCCTGCATTCATTATCAGTTTATTATCAGCTAGAAAGAAAGAAAATAAGACCAGATTTGCAGAAGTGAGCACCTATATTTCAGTGTGGAACTGCTAGAGACTGTAAGCACTCTCAACCTTTACAAAATGAAGCCCTTGATGTTTAAACACTGACATTCTCTTTGTGATGTCAAATGGGTATCTTTGCCTTTTGTAAAGACTAAGATTCACAAACAGAATGCAAAAATGGTATTTATCACAATGAGTGGGAGACAAGAAAAAGGGAACAGCAAGAAAAAAATGCAACACAATGAAATGAAATGAAAGAATGTACATATGTGCTGCATTAATAAAAGACTTTAGAAAGAGGGAGAGCCATCATAAAAAGACGAGGCAATGGGCACAGTAAAGCCAGTGAATAGGATTAGATAAAAAGCTTAAGATAATAAAAATAGTTTATTCAAGAAATAAAAAAGAATGAGAAAGTGGACAAAGAGAAAAGCAATTCACATTTTTAGCAGAATGGACAATGGGAAAACTATTCTGAGTTCAGCTATACATAATTACATCTTGTTACCTTCTATACACCAGAAAAATATTTCAGGTCATTGTGTATGAGTTTACAGAAATACTAACATTTCAGAAGTTTGGAGATTTAAATATTTGAAAATATTATTATGTGTAAACTATACCAATTTTGTTTTTAATATACAAGAATAGGAAAAATCCTATCCGACTCCAGCTGAAACCAAAGCCATTCATTTAAACTGTGTCACGTAGGACTAGAAAAGAAGTTATCCCTTAGCTTAAATTCACAGATGGGTATGCATCAAAGGGTGCAAAATCAGATCTGAGGATATTTCTTGTGTAGAAAAACATTCTGTATGCTACTGGGCTTTTTAATAACCAAAAGTTCTACACTATTTCTACAGTCATGATGCAGTTCCTTAGCATGAGAACAAAGAAAATACACATTAAAAAAGCTTAAGTGATACGAGAGTCACTTAATTCTGAAGTGGAGTGGCAACACATATCCTCTAGACAAAATGATGACCGAAGCTACTGCAAGGTAATAAAACATATTGTTGTACCCCTTGTTCTTAAGGCAACTAACCACAATACAAGCGAGACTGTATTATGGTAGACACGAGATAACTGTGTGCCCTCAACAGAAAGTGTAAGGCTGAAATCTGCCACCCAAGATGTTATGTAGTATAACTGTTACACTGCCTGCAGTAGCAGAGGCCATGTTAGTGTTAGATTCAGTACGTCAGCTCAACCCAAGGCAATATAAGATACTTCAACTTTGAACTCATGGAAGAGCCATAGTTGAGGCCTTCCCATTGAACAGACGCGTGTCTCGTGATGTAATATACAGAATAACTGAGTCAAAATGTAAGGAAATGAGAAAATCAAGGCTCTTTGTCTACTTGTTCAAAACTTCAAATTCTTTTAACATAATACTATTTTGGTGTACCATACACTGTGTTCCAAAAAAGATGAACAAGGAACACTATGGTAGGCGAGCTGAGCAAAACAAGTAACAAAAAATGTCCCTACCCCAGAGGGCTTGTAATCGGAGGATGCAAGCTGTTTCAATATAGTGAAGCAGATTACAAAGAGAGAAAGCACACAGCGTGGGATGGTCTTTGCAGCCAGCAAGCTCTGTGCAATAAGTGAGTTTTCAGAATTACTCTGAAAGGCGAGAGGAAGGAAGTTTGACATAACAGACCCAATCCAGCAAGTTCTTTGCATGCAACACAGAGCCCACAGGCCAGAGTTCATTGATTGGAAACCTCTTGCAGGGAAGGACTTCAAAACCTAATTATGCAGTCTCAATAAAAGAAAAATGCTTCATGGAGAATCAGTCTTCAAACAGCAACTTAAGACTTCATACTTATTTTGGAATAGCTATCCAAGAACAATTTCCAGTACTGACAAGCCCTTAGAGTCATGTTTCTGTAGAAGAAACCATTCTTAGTGTGACATGTTATCTAACTTCATGCTCTGATATGAAATAGTCAGTCCTTCATGCTAATACTTTGTAGGTAATCACCACAGAGATCAGAGGATCCAACGCGTGCTTTCACATATGGAGACTTATCTTGATCTAGCACAGAGACTTTAATTTCAGGAAAAAAAATGTGCTTAAAGAGACACTAAATATAATTAAGATATTATTTCAAATGTGACTAGCAATCCTTCTTACTCAGCTCATTCATTCAGTAATGTTCAGGTCAAACACCGGGGCCCCCTCTCCCACAGATACTACATTTGGTCAAGAGTAGGAATGACCAAACACCACTGTCTCTTCTCATTTTGGATAAGAACTAAGAGTTCCATTAGACAGTTGAAATACTAAGCATTTGAGACGTGATTGTACTTAGGTTTATCTGAGTGAAAAGACATCCACTTCAGATAATTTAAAGTAATTTTCATTTTCTGCAGTGATCTGCAAGCTTTTCTTCATTGGAAATAGCTATGGGAAGGTATCAGTGTAACTACATAGGAAAAAAAAAACTGAACTAATGTCACTTTCAGGACCAGTCTTTGGAGAAGAAGTATGATGCAATGATTAAGACTTCAGCCTGCATCTAGAAAATCTGCTTTCAATGTACTGCTACTATCAATATCTGTAACAGGTGAGCAAATAAATCATCATCCCTGTACCTTTGTTATGCATAAAAAGGTGAAGAAAGGAAGGACACCACAGGTGTTTCATACAGAAGCTTTTTGAGAGGTATTAGTGATTGCAAGGTACTCCGACATGGTACATAAATGTCACATAAACAACCTGGCATAGGCAAGGAGAATGAAATACCAGACTGTATGGGAAGAGACAGAGGAATATTCCCAAATGCTCAGCATCAGCTGACCTGCTTCCTCCAAAATCAATAGCGACGTTTCCATTTCCTACAAGAAAAGGACTAAAGAAAATGTTCATCACTTTCAAAAATGCTACTCAAGAGCACAACTGAAAAAGAACCACAAAACTGTCAGCAGACCAAATTCTCTTCACCAGCCCACAAAAAACTACTCTAAAACAGTAACTAGGATAACTTGTTCAGACAAGCAGAATTCAGACTGAAATATTGAGACCCTAGGGAATACTTCGTACGGAACATGAATACATAGTATTATTAAAGATTATTATTCATAGACAGCAAAAGAGACTAGTATGTATGAGAGACACTCCATAGTTCTTTGTAAGAGTACACCTGTTTTGCTTTACTAACTCAAAGAAAACTCAGAAAAGTCCACATGAATTTTGTACCCAGCAGGAAAACAGAAAGGGATCTCTCTTACGGACACTCTTGGGATGCTGCTGCCAACACGTTTGGGTACAAGGATGGGTACAAGGAGTTAAAAATCAGAAGTTTGGGCTTGCCAGATCTTAGTGTAGCACTTCCGCATTCAATTAGCAATGTAACAGTTTCTATCACCTGAAAACATGACCAGGGCTATCTTTAAACTGGCAGGAGAAAAATCACAAAGCAAATTACATTGGGAAATTATTTTTTCCTACATTATCTTTCTTCATTCCAGCATGTCATACAAGGTATTTGTAGTGGGAAAACATTCCTCAAAGCATTTGATTTGGAGGAACTTGTTTAGATTTTTGTTTGTTTGTTTAGAAAGCCAAGTTTTGAGTTGAGGAAAGTGCACTATTATTCTTAGGAGTAGCAATTGCAAAGTTTCTGGTGACTGGGTCTAATAGAAAAAAAAAATTCTTAGAATTTAGATAATGTTGCATTCATTAAAAAAAAAAAAAAGAAGCATTTTGGAGAAAGAGTTTGACTTCTGAATATCAGAAAAAAAAAGACCTTTCTAAATTCTTTTCTGGATGTAATGAGGGCACTTAACAATGTTCTGACTAAAGAATGCTTGAAATAACTTCTCAGTGAAATGAATGTCCATGAGGCCTTTGTTTAGACGGTGTGAAGGAAATTGTTGGTGAAGATTGACCAAGTATTACTCAACTGGATACAGTTGTGAAACACTCCTCTAAAATAGACAGCTTTGTAGAAGCTATCTTTACTGTAGAAATTTTAAACCTTCCAACATGACCATATACAACTCCTTCCAAAAGTGCAAAGATGACTTAGTTTTGTGCCTTGATCCCCCATGCCCATTACAGTGAGCAGCAGAATAGACTTTTCCCCCAACTTAGTTATTGATCTGACATACGGCTTTGATGAAGTCTTTCCTCCTGTCTCTGCTTACAAGTTCATTGCTTTATATTCAACTTGTAAACTCTTCGTAATTTGGGCTGCTCTCCATGAAGCGTTCGTACAGCATCCAACACAATGGGGTCCTGATATTAATTAAGTACAAGTTGTACTACTTGCGTATACACCATTTAGTTTTACATTATAACACATACAGGTATTTATAAGTATAAATGGCAAGATAAGTTGTAAAACAGTGGAGAATCAGCCCCAGTGTACAAATAAGCGGTTTTCTGCTATCTTTCACCTCTGTGTTAATTTATAAAGCACGCAACAGTAATTTGGGGTTTGCTGCTATTAATCCCGCTTATTATCAAGGGGATTTCAGTAGTGTTTATTCAGAATTTATGATGAAAATTTACAGGGCAGTAGTGTCAGGGGAAAGAGAACATTTAGGACTAATTGTAGGCAATTGGTAAATTGCATCATCAGCAAAAGTTGGTGAATAACTGATTCCCAATACATATATATCAGCATTTTTTCCTTTAGAGGTAAAAGAGAAGGAACACTGCCAGCTCGTCATGCTTACAGGAAAAAGTGCATTAAAACAGAAGGGCCTGGTTTAAGTCTGTTCAAGGCTTCAGAGCCTTAAAAAAATGACAGGGACTTCCTAGATGTTCCAAGATAGTACTGAGTGAAACTGAGGAAGCTCATAGTAGCGATGACTAAACACTTCACACAAAGGTGAATACTTACAAAGAGCAAACACTTTATTTATGGTAAATTGGGTACTAAGTTAAGATTTCATTGAAACTCTGCAGATTTACCCATTTGATTATCTTCCCCAAGCTACAGCCACACAGATAGTTTAATTAGCAACCTGAACTTTGTTCACTGGTCCATCACAAATGAAGAAATTTAATTTTTCACTCTTTAGAAAGTTAACTAAACAATTCAACAAGGAGAGCAAGGTAAATAGGTTGGTTATTTCCTTCAATAAATTTAACAAAAAAGATGTTAGGGAGATGAGGTTGAAAATGTAAGGATCACAAGAACAAACTCTGACACATGCAAGTAGGTACTAACAGAAGTAGACAGCCAGTCACTGTAAAGAGGCAGGTTGCTGAGAGCCCCTCTCACTCCACAGAGCTCCAGGAAAGGAATAGTTTGTGTGATAGATACTGCAGGGGGTCAGAACTGAATTTGAATATTGTCAAGTGTGGGTGAATTATTAGCATCTTCCCTTCCTTTCACTGTTATATTCAGCTGCAAGCTGGCCTCAGGCGATCTTGTTTTCCCCTATAAAAATTTTCAGGAAATACAGGAGATGGGCGAGATTAGAGGTAATATGCTATACATTCTATTCACCCAGCTGATATTGCTGAAGTCAGTGGAACTATTTGCATACAGCTGGCACATGATATTAACGTCTTTCCTGATACCATTAGCCTGACATGAATATACAATCTCAGTTTATTAGTGTGAAAGAATTATAACCCACAAGTCTTGAAAAATAATCAGCATAATTTGCCTTGATGTCAGCATACCTAAAAGCAGTTCTGCAGTCCTCTCTCGCTCCATCCTGGCACCTAGCAATGGTCTGACCAAACCCTACTCGACTGTCTCTGTAAGACTTCACCAGCACTAGAAACACAGTTGGCTTCACTGAGGGAAGGTGAAGAAGGAAGACCCAGAGCCTCTCAGCCGTTTTTTTTGTAACTTCCCAAGTCTTTCATGTAATACTTCAAAGAATTTTAAAATTCTTCTCATTTCCTAGTATCTTTCCTTCCTCTATTTAGAGAAGGAAACTACAACGCACTTCAAAATCTTGTGCTGTGGTGCATGCCCAAGAACACACAAACCAGCCCCCAAAACATCAAAAAAGATCCAACCGAGGTCAGCAGGAGAGAAGAACTTAGAGGCTTTGGATTAACATCTCAGTTGAAATCATTACCGAAACGAAATCGGTAAGAGTTTCATCATTGGCTACCATCTGTCATTTACCATACGTAACCATACAGCCAGCATTGTAACAAAAACAGAACAAAAAAACACACAAAAAAAGGGGAGAGATTTGCACACCTATGGTTTTCCAAATTATTTCAATGCCATGTAAGAAAACATCTTTTGACAGCTTTGTTCACAGCAGGTTCCTTACCTCTAGAAAAGAAAAGTCTTCCCCAGACTTAACATCAGTGAAGATCAGAGCAATTGCTCACAAAATAAAACACACATTTTTAGAAAGCAGTAAAGAATCAGTCTTGTGGATAAAAACAACATTTAAAACAATTTTCCATTTTTTCCACATTTTTACAACAGATTATACCCCTCATCTTGGCCTGTATTCATTTTAGTAATTCTGCAACACATCCATTTTCTAAGCGGGACAAAACAGTCCCCTTATAAAAACAAACAATAAACTGAATTGTATTCTATTTATTTCTGTATAGTCTTTCTCTATAAAGAATCTGAAAGTGTCAAGGATATAATAATGACACCATTTATCCAATTCTTTGAAGTATTATGTTCAGCTTCAGAACTCTTAAAAGCCTTATGTTCTAATAGGATGAATTATGTTCCTTATAAAAATACTACACAGAAAAATTACATCTTCCTTTTTTTTTAATTTGTTATATCACTTTTCTGTAGAACAATGGTTTCCAACTTTCAGAGGTGTTGAGCACCTCTACTTCACTAGAATTCTTAAATTCACATTTAAGAAAAAACAGACTAAAGTTATATACATTATATGAGCGAACAATTATAAGCTAGCTTATCATGTATGGATCAACAACATAAGGGTGTCAGGTCCAACAAAAGTATGGAGTGCCTGGTGTGAAGACGGGTCCTGGTGTGCATTGTTCCACTGTCACTGTACCATTCCTGCCATTTGGAATATTTCACTGAAGTCAGTTGTTAAAAGAAAAATCTTGGAGCTGTCCTAACGACACTGTGGTCCACATGCAGGGTAATCTAGTTCTAGAACATCTTAGTAGGAAAAAAACCTAACTTTTTTTTTTTTCAGTTGGGCTAAGCAGAGATTTGGAGAAAGAATTGGCATCTATTAAAAGGACTGATGTAGAGGTCTTCCTAGTGCCTGTTGAATCACTGTGGATAATCATGAAGTAATAAAGCCCATGAATCTGCTGCAATCTCTAATCTTCGGTGTTTGATCCACAATTACAATGGCGGGCCTTGGGAGCAAAGATACAGCATAGCCAACTACTCTGACAGTAAGCCATTAAGAACTCCTGTTCTTCAGTCCTCAAGCTGGACTGGGAAATGCCAACATCTTCATTCAGTATATCGGAATCAGAATAGATTTTCTTTAAATATCTAAAAAAAAGACAAAGTATTGTATGGAAATGCACCTAAATCTTTTATTCATACAGCAGCATCCTGGGGGAACAACAACTGCCTCCCGCAATGCTTTCTCCTCTCCTCAGCTATAATGAAAAACCTCTCATAATTTTTATTGTTATAGAAAGTACAAAGAGACTAAGTAAAGGAAAGTTGCAGGAATTTGAATGATTGTGACAGCATAATCCCCTAAAATTGATAAAAGGAGGCTTGTGGTAAGGAAAAGCTATTTAGAAGAATCACTGTCTACACCAAGTCCACCCTGTATAAAATGATGCCATCGTGACCTCTTAGAGGAATTAAAAGTGATTGAAAGATGATGAATACAGTAGCATGCACATACAGAAAATACCATTTCTGATGTACATTTCATACAATACTAGAATGTGCAGAGGACAGTTAGGTGTCAAGTGATGAACACAACAGAGTCTTAAAACCGAGGTTCTGCGCGAGAAAGGGAAGGGTAAAGCTTATTTACTACTTTTGCCCTACATGGCAGCCTATGCCAGACTGGGAATAAAAAGAGGAGCATGAAGAGAAGGAAGAATGCCATGTTGAACAAAAGGAGAACATAAGTTTAAGGAGAGAAACTGTATCAGTCAATCCTAGACTGACAGACGACATGTCACCAGGCTCCTATATAAGCCAAGAACATCCAAAAAAGGACTTCATTGTTTAGGTTATTCTTCTGTTTTGTAACTGTTCTCTCACTTTGATCACCTAAAACTTCACTCTTATTTTGAATAAAGTTGTTGTTTTCTCTGAGTTTGTCCAGAAACAGAAGAGTTACCAGACAACTACAAAGACACAAATTTCAGAGAAAAGTAAAGCAAATAAAACAGTAATGAAAACAACTATGAATACCCAACACGTAGAGCTAATTTGCAAATTTTCAGAGCTGTATCTTTTTCTTTTCATTTCGAGGGAGTTAGCTTAGGGTTTGGTACTTCTACCGCAAGCAGACTAGGAGAAACCTCTCCCCACTTGGCACTAGTAAGAACACCCATGGCAAGGCTTAGGTTGCAGGCAGCATTTGTGTTACCTTTTGCTTTGGGTAGTATCACTGCTTGTAATCCAATTGACTGGATGGGTTTTTCTTAAATAAAGAAGTCTTTATTTAAGACTCCCACCAGTCTTTTATTAGCAGGTAGTAGAGTCTTGGATCTTGACAGCGTTGGTCTTTAGGTAAAAAACGCCTTTTAGACATAAGTTGTCAAAGTTCAGAGGGGTTTAACATTTATTTCACGGATTGGATTCTGTAATGCGATATCAGCCTGCCAGCACTCTCTTGGATCTCAACGTGAGCATGCAGCTCAGAAAACTCCATAGGGAGTGCCATGCTTTTCTATTTGCTGTGTGTAAAAGACCTGAATCAACCCAGAGAAATTCTCAGAGCATGGAGATGGCTGAGAAGAAAAAAAATGTACCAAATTATCTTTTATCCTGCTTTTGCCACCAAAATAACACAGAAGAAAATGCACAGATGTGTGAATCAGGAGACTAGAAGTTCTCCTTCCCATTTATTCACTGAATGGCCACAGTAGAGCCATTTTATAAGCTGGAGTTAGCAAGATTTCCCACTCCTATCGCAGAGGAAAAAACCCACCATACTTCCTTACTTTAGAGATGAAGCAACAGAGACCTAGACATTTCTAGAAACTACAGAAGAATTCAGCATCAGAATCCCTCTTCTATCCACAATATTCGTCAGAAAGAGCACACCAGGTCCTCACCTGCCAATATAATATGAGTAAATTCGTGCTGTTTCTACGTGCTCACTTTGCCAGACAGCACTAAATCGACAGATGAAAGTGCGGTATGAAAGAGCACAGCAATTCTGTGCTCACGAGATGAATGGTAGGTGCAAATATGAGTAGTTCAGCCTGGAGTTGGAAGTATTAATACACAGCTACAAACTCTGCTGGTGAATGGTGAACCAACTTTTCAGAAAATATAGCCCTACCTGCAAACATATCAAAGACTGAGTTTATATTAATAAGAAGGGTAAAATGTTTCACTTTTTAATCCACCAAGACTATTTTCTTCCTCAGAAACATAAGCTTGCCAATGCATTAAGACTTTAAATTGCAAGAAGGTTACGGAGGTTTTTCAGTCGTTAATTTATGTAACTTTAGGTATTGCAAAGCTCCATCCGTTATCGCTTCTTAAGTGGAAACTCCGAGGTGCAGTATACCACACAAATTTATAAAAATGATCACTGTGAAACACCAGTCATCATTTCCTCCTTTCTCTGGTTAGCAGATACACGTTACAGATAAGCCCAGTTAGTGGTCAAGATTTTATAATCTGTGAGATCACAGTGCCACAAATGTAAAATGGAAAAAGTGGAAAGAGATCCTGTGTGGCTGGCATAGGCTCTAAAGCACCATCCCATCCTGAAAACACAAGGGAGCTGGTAGACACTTCCTAGGGCTGCTACCAGTTCAGCTAGCCCACCCATGGCTGCTCTTGGAAGCAGGACACCGAGTTAGATTTTGAGTGATGTCCCAGATTTCAGGTCTTCTGAACAGTGACATTAAGACCATATGGCCAAACCACTGACTTGAAATAGAGATCTCAAAAGCAAAACACAGACTATGAAGACACTTTTTTCCCCCTAGGGTCCTGTGCCAGAATACCCTTGATGATAACTAAAAACTCTAAGGGACCACAATTTTAAGAATTTTAAGAAGTAACACATCTATCATGATGGCAGCCAGATATCGCAGAGCTGGGTGCAGAATAAAAATCCCAGCTGAACACCAAAAAGTCAGATGGCTGAACACACTCACAGACTGAGAATTCTTAAACAAGAATTGAAAGACACAGCATTGTCTACCCTCAGAAGAGAAAGACAAAATGTTTTCTTTTTCCATCAAGTATTCAGACATTTGTGTTCTGTAACAAGTCACCTTAATGGATTTAATTATGGTTTTCTCTACCATGTATACTAATATCTGCTGCTGAAAGCAAAGAAAGGTATTTTTCTGGGAGTGAATTTTGCTGATAGTAATGTTCAGTGGGATTTGCTGCAATATCCCAGACATCTTTAATATTAATACTGTGTAGTCAAGGTCCTTTATTTTTCTAAAAGCAGAAAAAATTGTATGTTGTACAGAAGGATATACAGTAGGTTCAGCCACAATTGCTCTGCCGCTTACAGTCTCATTATCTGTTACATGGAAATCAAGAGAACGTTCTTAGTTTTAAAACACAGGCTGAATTACTACTTTTTAAACTTATCTTTATACAGGTCAAATTTACACAATAATGCTAATTTGTCCTGTACTGTTTGTAATTTCTAATTAAACTGTGGCCTGCCATGAGATGGCAGCACGCTCATAGCTAGCTCCACAGAAAAGGTGAACGTGGCACAGAGGAAAGAGCATCTGGCCGTCTACATTCACACAGATAAAGAAAAGACTGTGCATGTCTAATATGCAAGTGAAAGACAAATCCATTTTACATCAGAATAGTTTAAAGTATAAGATACTAATAAGATGATGATAAAGTATTTACAGAACAGGACAGCTTTGCTTCTTTGACCAGTTAGACACTTCAATCAATATTGTTATTGCAGAGCTTAATCCAAATGTCATATGAGCCTCCTGAGGCCTAGAGGCAGCTGGTAGGAAACTGAGTTCATAAAGGGAAGGGAAAGCATGTGAATGCAAATCTTCAGACTTTGTTTACGCTGGTTATGAAGGGTATGATAGGATTTTTCGCATATTTCTCAAAATTTCATAGATAAAAATGATCATAAACTAACAACAAGGCTGAGACATACTCATGTGCAAGAACTTTCACTGTCCAAATTGCTGTAAACAAAGAACATTAAAATTGGCCAAATTAGCTATCAAACTATAGAGAAGGTGGCGCAGAAAGGATTCCAGTGAGGAGACGATGACATCTGTGACCTGGCACCTGTCATTACCAAGTAGTCGGACGTACCAGAGCAAAGAAAAGGTTCAACCAGAGATCTGAGGGAGCGTAATGAGGTAACTGAACACTTCCCGATACCAGGAACTAGAGGGAATAAGATTCCTGTATGTGGGATTGGGGGGCAATGCTATATCTCATTTCATCTGCCGTAAAAGCTGTCTTGGAGTCGCACGCTGTGAAGCGGCAGCTTGGGGAGGATACAGGTATACAGCATTAATAGCCACTGAAAACACAGGAATGCTAAGGAATTTCTGCAGTGATAGTGCATTGCTATTTTTCTTTATTATCATAGTGAAAGAACCTCATCCAGAAAATCTTTTAAATAGATGCAAGAGATAATTCATTATTCTCAGTCTATAAAATGAAGCCAGAAAGGACATGCACTTTTTGCCTGTATTCTTTGTAAAGAGTTTCATTTTACATGTTACCTGGCAATAACTGGAAACAGCTTCTTTGAATTTCCTTTTGTTGGTTTATAAAGACCTATCCAGAAACTGCCTTTTGACTAACACCCCCAACGACCTGATACAGCTGATGTTTTGAAACCCCAAGCAAATATTTCTTCAAAAAAGAGCACGTCCCCTCTCCATTTCCTGGTAGTTTTGGGAGATAACATGCTGCCTTGTTCCAGCCACACAAAGTATGAGCATCACCACCACATCATCTCATCCTCCCCTGTTTGGCAAGCTTTGTTCCTTCATCATGCACGTATATAAACATGTCTGCCCCTCAGAGTAGCGCTACTCTGGACCACTCAAAGATGGAGAAAGAACCTGAAAGATGAGAGATACTGACGTGTGGCTTTCAAAGTACGTGTGTGCATTCATATACATACAGTACGTTTTTCATCTCGGAAGTTCCTACTTGCTAAGTTTTGAAAAACTGTCTTTGTAAAATGGATATTAAAGCATTAACTTTCTGGGTGGGCAAAAAAACCATAGGCTCATTGTTTTATGCTATGGCAAAGCACAAACCTCAACAATCGATAAGAAGCATTAAAGTGTAATTATGGTACTTTATATTACAATCCCATAATTGTCTTAGTAATTTTCCCAAAGTAATTTAAACATGCCTTTTAGATATTCAAGCTGTGAAACTCCAGATATCATCATCCAAGATAATAGCCTTGAATCGATAACCAAACAAAAAAAATCCCCCACAAAGCCTTCAGGCCAACAGAGCCTCCCTTCTTTCTCAGGGTCTTTGCGAGTGTGACACAGCCAGCCAGTAACTTGCAGTCCCACTCTCTAGCCACAAACTAGTTCATACAATTTAATTTTTCCTGGCAGAGACTTTTTATTTAAATAAGTGATACATTTTTAAGCCAAAAAGATCTCCCAGTCTAAACTCTTCCAACATACAGACTATCTCAGTCATTTTTCACACCAATAATTTGGGTTTCATTGAAGGAAAATAGGCACATGTGATTGATTTTTCTTCCCTATGACAGCATGAGATTTTTATTCACTGGAGAACATCATGTACACAATTTTACGTTGCACTAGAGAATATTTGAGTTTGTTTAGCGGAATCAATATTTCCTGAAAAATAAAAAAAAACAGATACACAAAAGTCTATGTGCATGTATGTGTACCAAGAATGACACAGCTCAGGAGAAGAAGGACAGACTGACATGCTTGCTGCTGACCATATACTATAATCTGTATATAGAGGACCATGAACTTGAATTTGGATATTGCGGTCTCCAAGAGCTGTTCCAACAGCTTTAGCAGACTTTGAATCATATTCTCTTAATTTGTTTGGTGATTAATGTGTGCATTCTTACATAAGTAGCACAAGCAACTTTTTGATTATTTTAATAGATTTTTTTCTCCAGACACTTTCCCTGTGTCATGTCACTGTGCTACTGAAGCTTCAGTAATACAAAATCCATCATGACATAACATAATAATTAGATCAGACTGCTGGTGCACAATGATATTCTGTATTATTATATTGTCATGTCACTTGCTCTTTTTGAGATAAACTCAAGATAATTTAAAACATCTCTTTATCAACTTCTGCTGTAAGGACATAATCTCTCTCTTTTTTCTAAACATCCACAAAATAAGAATTCTCAGGCAACAAAGAAACAAGTAAACTCTACATGTTTGAAAATAGTACCTAATTTAATTTTGGGGGGAAGAGTGGGGCTGAGGGTGGTAAAAGCTATAAATTTTTTCAGAATGCCTAAAATTTACTGAGCTTCATGTTGGGACCTGCTCTTAAAATATCATACAACTTCCCATCTCTTCACAGCAGCCTACTAGATTTTCTCCTGTATCATTTCTTCTTCTTTTCTTACCGAACACTACAAAATTCTCTGTCAAAGAGCATCTCAGGACTCCTGTAGTACCTCCTCTTCATCCTACTTCTGTGCCCGACTAAGAGCATGGCTTTTGACTGTATGTTGGCAATCTTACTGAGAATCCGCCCACCATGTTCCAATTTTACCTACTCTTGTTTTTACTAAAGTCCTATTATTAAATACAACTCCCAGGTATTTTTAGTTTATAATTTTTTCTCCCTGCATGTTACAATCATAGAAAGCATGAGAGTTTCAGTTGCAAGTGAATTGAGGGACAGAAGAGGTGGTCTTTCACTAATAAATCCCATCACTAAAAAGTAAAATGCATCATTGTACAGAGCTAAAAAAAATAGTTGCTAATGAGTAGCAAGTTTGCCCCAAAACAAAGTACTTTCAGGGTCTAAAAATATCTATAATCTGATAAATTTCAGATAGAAAAAGAATGAGTCCTTCACTGAAACATCAATCTTTTCTGTCTCAAAGTGGCAATTTTACTGAAGAGTGGTTCACAATTTTAAAATTATGTATCACCCAATAAAACAGTACATTTATTAATTCACTGTTTCATTATTCCCTGAAAATACTCAATTTGGTTGAAAACTGAAACCAAATTTCCCAGTTTTTCCATTTGGCAACCAGAGCAATCTTTAATTGCTAAAGCCTATGCAGAAAGTTTACAGAAGGCATATACACATTGTAAGACCAAGCAGAAGAATTAAACAGGACTTCGGCGCTTGTAACACATCTCCGCAAACCGGGAATTCTGAACAGGTATCACCTTTCATTTTTAAGACAAGTCAGGAAAAGCCAAGATGCCTTTAGTCACGGCTGCCCATGGATTTTGACTTTGACTTGTAGGACACTATATCATCTCACTTTATTGACTTCCAAATAATCATTTCTTAGAATAAATCATGCTTCTGTACCTGTATCAGCCTGCATCTTTCTAGTACTATGAAAATATGAGTCTGTAAAAGTCTGTTTATTTAGAACAGAAAAAGCTCACTGCAATATTTGAAACAATCATCTTTGATTCCATATGTTTAGAAGATGAAATTGTGCTTTAACAATTCATAGATTTTAAGGCCAGAAGGTATTTAAACCTTTTTTTTTTCAGTCTGTGAATGCTTTTGTATTCCCATGAAGGATACTCAGTATTAGCAAAAGCAAAGTCAGCAGCAGATCATTTTTCTACAGTTAGAAGGAAGAGATGGCAGCAAATGTTTACACTAGCAAATGCTAACTGCCTTTCCGCAGCCGCTTCTTCCCTGCGAGGCGGGGGACTGACTATTTGCATTCTCAAGAATTTCAGACTGTTCTCACTCCTTTGACCTAGCAGACCTATTCTGCTACTTCAAGTAGTCACACCAAATTGGTAAAATAAAGGGAAAGTGGAGTGCGCACAGTTTCAAGAAAGATCAAGAAATAATTTCAAGCTTATTTCTTACATAGAAAACTAAAATCTGAAACAGTTCCTCTTGGGACTAAACTCTATCATTTGTGTTCTGCTAAATGATCATTCCAGAAGATTCTCTGTTACAACATCTAGACTGGGAGAAAAGCCATAACAGCTATTATTTTTTGTTCTTACTCATGTAAGCATTCTTCATTCAGCCAGCTAAGGGGATTACTCACATGACTAACAGATTTGAATCCGAAATATTTTGAAAAGTAGACAGTCGTATTGAAACAAATAAAAAAGAGGAGATCCTGCATAACAGACTGCAGAATGAGAGACGCAGACAGTCTGCAGGCAAATGGGTTAGACTACTGTCAAAGGAATTAAACCAAAAATGAGCAATTTAATTCTTACAGTTCACACCAAGCATTTAAGAAACTGATTTTATGGTAACACCATCTAACTCCACATTTCTTCCATGCCTAGAACATTCAAATGTAGGTTCAGCTTTTTTCTGTGACTGATGGCCCTCAGATTTTACTGTTGAAAACTGGGGCATATAGCATGCTGTGAGGTGACAAGCACTGCTGATGGCCTAAGATTTAGACATTGGTGTTCAAATGATGTTGCAAATATAACTCCATACACAAAACGCTTAACACATTGCTCCTTTACACTGCGGTTGTCTGGCAGAACGCACTAAGCAGACAAGTCTGCTTTGTTTAACCTTCTGCCATCTTTCTCATCAGATGAAGCTACACATCAAAAGGCCGTTCTCAATAAAACTTCAATCACTAGTAGCTAGTATTAATGTTAGGAAAAGGCGGGAGGAAAGGGGAATAAGAGATGAGAATCAGAGTGTGATCTTTCTGCTGTAGGAGGAAGTCAGGGAAGCTAAGTACACTAGAAAGTGTTTACTTAAAAGGTTGATTGTTTCAGAATCTAATTTAAAAACTCCACACTAAAGCATTTCCTTAAGTCAGTATTTAATGTCCTCTAAGCAGGTAGGATGGAAGGTAAGACAGATTAGGTCAGAGGTGGGATGTTAATAAGCAAACACTCTGTGTCAGTTTTGGTAGCTGAATCAAGGTCATTTAGCCTAAACGTTGACGCGTGCTGTAAACAAGCTGCAAGCTCTAAAGAGGCTTCACCTGCCTACCTGTGCTGGTTTTTTGTTTGGTGTTTTCTTTAAAGACTCACCCTGTTAATTCTGCACTGGTAATGGGGTTTACAGAGGCATACTGTCACTGCGCTCCAGGGGCAGTATGTGCGCTATTACTGCACACTCCATGGACAAAGCTCAGAAGGCGGCAGACATCTTCCAGGTAGCAGAGAACCGCCCAAGCCAAATGAATAAATCCAGAGTCCAGCACAATAAAAAATAATCTCGTACAAGATAGTTAAATGCATCTGGAGCATGACTGGTAGGGATGGAAGTCTACAAGGGTTCCGTTATCCTGAACATTAGAGAGGGCTATTTCAGCATACCCAGAAATGAACATAAAAGTATGTTTTCACAGGGAGGTGGCTGATCAATATTTTTGGTGCAATCTTGATTTATTTTTAATACTTTCACAGGCATGGCAGCCAAAGTTGATTCAACATAGTATGAATGAGTTAAGTACCAGGTGAACCAAAAAAAATGTGTAAGGCACTGCCACAAGCTTCTTGTGAGTAGGTGACAAATGTTCTTGTTTCCTCCCATGACATATGACATATGGTACAATCACTGACAATTAGCCTGAAGTTAAAGCAGCCTTGATTATTGACATGCTAGAATAACTTTAGAGGAATATTGTGCTAATAAAACCAAGATGAACTTTTTGCCCCCAGAGCAAGAGTTACTTACACCTGCATGGATGGACAATAGGTGCTAGTGCACTGAGTGGCAATGTTGCGAAAATTCAACAACTTTCATCAGTAGTCTATACTAGACTGAAAGCAGTAAAATATTGTGCATCCATGAGCACAAGCACCAAATAGGATGAGTTTTTTCCCCCTCTTAGAAGGAAACCTTACCACCATATTCATGGCATACATGAGAAGAAAAAAACGAATAAATTTTTTAAAAAAATAATAACTTAAGGCTACACTAGAGACAAAGATTCTTAAAGCAAACATGGTTTGTCCTCTAAAATTCCTTTCAGAAAATTAAACTTATTGATGTAGTCTAATGAAGAGCATAAATGTAACCTTCCTAAGACAGTAATTTCTCAATGTTTTATTCCTATTGAGACACAGAGATCTCTGTTCATTCGCACTGTTACACATAGCTGATGGAACCATCATTAATTACAGCTTTGGGACATGGTCTGCAGCCTGCATTCACTGCAATACAGAAGCAGTTTCCAAAATGAAAGACAGCCTTCAAAACTTGACGTAAGTCCACAGTCCTTCAAAATAACCATAGATTTACTGTAAGAGGCAGCACTAAACCAGAAAGCTAATTACTTTTTACTTCATTAATGGACTGCCCCATACTCATAAGTCACATGGAAGCAGTGATGCCCAGCCTTGTACGGGTGGGAGCAAAGGGGCAGTCCACCAGAAGTAATGGAGCCTTTCCACATTATTAGAGCCACAGTTTCTTTTCAAGCCTAGTCTTTTTCTTTTTTTCTTTTCTCCTAAGTTTTCCCCGCTTTTATGCTGACACAGACACTACAGACAGTGACCAGTCTTAGGGATCAGTTTATACAGGCTAATTCACTTACTAACTGAAATCACAGTTTTCATCTGTGGGACCCAACTGCGCAAGAAGAACCTTTTCTGTAGTTTCCCCCACAGTAGATGATATTAACCCAGAAGTACTGCCAACTTTTTCTTTCAGAAAAGTATATATTCCCTCCTACTAACATTTTTACGTAACAAGGTTCAGAATGAAGTGTCTTAGACTTCAGTTTCTTCTCTGCATGAAAAAGCTAAATAGTCTCCTGTAATAAAGCCACAAGAGTGTGGTCAAGAGAATGAAATTATACTTGTCTATATTGCCACAGACTTAGCTAATTACATAATTACTTGTCAAGCACTTATTTTTTATATTTTTATTTCAAGCAGTAGTTAGCATTCAAATCTTTTTACAACTGTTTGTTCCCAAGCTTAAAAACACAAGTAAAAAACACTCAGTTAATAAACCAGACATTGGTAAGAACCAGGTATAGATATAAAAGCAAGAGAATAATTTTCTTCTTTTACACTTGTATCAATGACTAGTAATTCAGCTCTGGAAGGGGTGTTTGCTAATTAACTGCTACTGCACAGTCAGCAGCAGACTTGCAGTAAGGTGTACCACAGGCACATGGTAACAGCAGTTGGGGCGGGTTGGGTGGTTGGTTTTTTCCCCTTGGCAGTAGGGATCTGGAGAGAGGAAAATTGAAGGTTAGAGAGACACAGGACCTACCTTCCAGGCCTCCTTGTTCACACAGCCTGGCAATCGGCCCCCAAGAGTGGCTCGCCATCATAGCCCTGTGGCTCAGGCACAGTAAGTCGACTGCCCCGTGACACAGAGAAGGAAACCAAGAAAAACGATGGCATGTTTGGCCTAATGCTTGATTCCAGTGGCGCTTTGCACAAGCAAAGTCTGTTTGCAGGGTGAATTGTGAGCAGACCTGTTACACCTCTGCAGCACTTCCAAATAGGGATTATACACTGAACTGGAAAAGCTGCTCACTCCACCGTCCAGTTAAAACCCTGCAGGTTAATGAAACTGAGATGATAAACATTAATGGATGGCCTCTCTTATAAATAAATAATATTAATAGTGCAATAGTGTAATTTACAGATGAAGAATAAAATAATAATTTTACAAGACCCCACTGATCTTAAACAAAACCCTGTATATTTGGTTGGTTATTAAGCAGAGTTGTGTGCTATGCTGTTTCCATTCTTTACTTGTGGATTGCGCTAGTTAATATAATTTATTTACCATCATTTCAAAAGTGTAGTTGGAAGTTTTCAAACAGGAGAGATGCAGTTCTATTATGACCTTTCTCCACTAGTTGAATACTTGTAGAAAAGCAATTCCACGTAGGTCTCTACAAATTTGTTGCTTAATCCATCATAAAATTATGCATATGCTATCAATAAGCCTAACAAAAGCACATGTTCAGTATTTTTATTCTGATTTACTCTTTGCATTATATATGGCCATATTTCCTGCCAGGTTGTGGACAAGGTATCTTTTACAAAAGCAACAGTTATGACAAGTACTTTCTTAAAAAAATTTATTTACTACTGCAGCATCCAGCTATTTTTCAGAGAATTGAAGTTCTCTTCTTCATCGACCAGTAGACAAAAAAGAAAATCTTTTTTCATTTACCTGATGGGGTTTCGAGACCAATAGGCAAAATTTCCCATCACTTCTGCAGTTAATTGTAACTGGCTACAACTATGTTCTTAGATTGAAGGTTGGTGATCTTGTAATCCAAAAAAATACTTTCAGCTGTGGACAATTAACAAACTCAGTAGTCCAGAAAAAAAGTGCAGACCTAGTCTGTCAAAAAACAACACAAAACAAAAACCCACCAAACCCAGAAACCAATTCAACTGCATCCATTACTTTGACAGCTATATAATTACATGGGCCATAAATTACATTCAGTAATCACCTTGTTTATAATTTCACTCCCTGTAAATTAGTAGGGTAATGGAATGAGATTTTGTAATTCCTAGACACGTAGTGAGTACTCACTAGAGAGTACAGCATAGAAAATCTCCCATCAAATTTGCTGTTGACCACCCATTAGGCTTATGATCAATAGATCATATAGGGATATAGAAGAGTGAGTCAGCGGAGGTCCAGGATGCCAGCGTATATCAATCTCCCTGAAAAACAAGGAGCAGAACAACTGCCCAAACTACAAAGCCATGTGCAGAATGGAATAGCCGTTACTGCTGTCATTACTACAGTTCCTGGTGCACTTTGCTTTTTCTGCTTATTATTATGAAATAATGTTTAAAGCTTGGACAAGATGTACAGACGAAGACTTGGTAAGAAGGTTTCTATTGCCTCCATCTATCAGAGAGTGCAGGGAAGACACCTTGCAGACTGAGGTTATGAATTTTCACAACTGCAATTTCCCAATCCCCAGTTTATGTCTGAGATACAGACACTTTAGTGTTTTGTTAAGCTCCCATAATGTTGGCAGGCTACACTTATGTAGTATCAGACTGCTCCTGAGGAGTTTTACAGAGCTCTCCCATCTCTAATAAACCATCTTCAATCATAATGGTTGATAATTACAGTTTCTTTACATCAATAATACTTAGCTACGCTTTCCACAAAGGAAAACAAAGAACAAAGCAAGAGAAGCGTAAATGGTTTATATTTTCTAGCCCACTAAGGCAGAGAAATTTCAAAAATATATTCCAGGTTTATCTGCTCTGTAACAGGGCTGTGCTGCTACAAAATCAAAATGAACTGCAGCTGTTCCTAACTTGGAGCTAGTAGCTAGAGGTCCTAATTACCTATCCAAATTTGAGCTGGTTATGCAGCACCATCTCTATATTAATCACTGTCCAACTAAAACTAATCCTGGCAGCAGAGATAACAAAGCAGCAAAAAAAAAACGGGTTCTGAAGGTTAATGCGCACAGCTGTCATAGGCGGACAAGGAGGAAAAAAGGCTAGATGTGGGATTGTGCAAGTTTCCATATTCCACAGCCAGCAAGATGATGTGCTTTCAGAGCTCTTTTCTTCTAGAGATACTGGCATTGTTCCAAAAAACTAGACTATTCCAAATAGAGGGGACTAAGTTGCCGTAAAAATTTCTGTTTGTGGCAGGGGCTGGTTGTATTAAATATCCTGACACACTGTTTTCTTTTGGATGTCTCAGCTTCCATTGCGTTTACAGGTCTAAATTCAGATCAATAGCAGCAATGAATGGGAAATGTTTGCAGCTCTGAGATGCAGGATGCTATTCCTAGGAAGGAAAACAAGCACTCTCTACTAATGGGGACTATCTAAATACACAGACCAACCAATTAAACAGTCTATATACATAACCATCTCAGAAAGTCTTTGCTTCATAAGCCATGGTATTGTTTCCCAGACTACAGCTACTTAAAAACATAAACAAAAAATACCCCTTAAAGGTCTATTTAATATGTAAGTAGAAAACAGATAATCATTTGGGAAACATGTTCTCCAAACCCATACTCAAATGAGTTTCATCCCTCTCACGCTTGTTACCTTCATTTGCATCTCAGAGCCCTACTCCTGTTCTCCTGCATGCCCAGAACAAAGGTAAGAGAACACGTTATGAACATCTGTAGGGAGGGCTGAAATCAGGCATTCACTGGTACACCAAGGAGGTTTCAGTGTTCAGTAATGAAGCGATAATCATCAAGGTAGATTAATGATTGTCTGAGAGAGTTCATCGCCTTGGGCCATTAACCCTCATGTGGTTATTAATTTTGCAAAAGACATCCTGTGCTGCTGAGGTCATTACTGCTGTTATTAGCTAATGAAAGATAAAACATCTAAAGTTCTCTCTCTCATATATTTAGATATTCACACACCCATTTCTGTATCGTACATGTGCCTGATTAAATTGGTCATTTAAAAAGTAAACGGGGTAAGTGTGTGGGGAGGTCAGAGTACCCATAAGCAGGGTAAATTACCATAGGCTGAGCTCTGTTCCGCCAGTAAGGCTGTTTCTAGTGTCCCAGGCTATGTGATTTAGTGGAGCAGGAGCAGAGAGAAATAGCAATAATATAAGCTTTTTTTTTCCCCTACAACAGCCAAAGCTTTAGCCTATAGTACCACAGGGTTAAGCTTCAAAGGCAGCTAGAAGTGTCTCATGTGAAGCTGCTTTATGACAGCTACAGCCTGCAATTTCTATTGCTACGTTATTGTTGGCAACAGGTCACGCAGAAGCAAAGTTGCAGGATAGGCCAGTGTAAGTGGTGATCCTCTGAGACATCATTAATCAGCTAGGGAATAGCCCAAGTCCTTCCACCTCCATGCCTACCATATTAGGATGCTGTTCCAAATCAGCTTAAGTCAATGCAAGTTTGGTCCTACCTTCCCTCTACGTCCGCAACCACACGTTCCCACTGGCAAGGCGTGTATGATGGGGTGGTCAGAGGTTGATTTAGCTAAACACTAATTTCTCCTCTTTGTGGGTTGTTTTTTTTTTTTGTCTCAGTCAGCTCCCTGAACTAGCTCACCACATGCTCACCAGTGCCAGAAGGCAGCAGGGGCAGAGCTGAGTATGAGAGCATGACTCAGAGCAGCTGTATTTTAGATGAGCTTAAGCTGCCAGAGAACTTCACCCGTAGCTTGCTGTCAGGGAGACTGAATTCAAAGGAAAACTTGTAGACGGTGAAAATTTGGTCAAACATTTCTGCTTGATGATGACAATTTGATTCACTAGCTGCTGATGACACAATTTGATTCGTTATTTCAGCTCAGGACTTCTTTTTTCAAAGTTATTTTCAGTACAATTAAGTGCAAAAACCCATATTGAAGGATGGTGTACAAACCTTGCAACAAGGGAACAGTAGTTCTTCTCTGGAAGCTCACAGTCCAAGCTAACAATACATTAAAAAGGGCAGGGACAAACAGGAAGAATGACAACAGTGCAAACTTGTTTTCCACTATGGGCTGCACCCCAAGGAGGTATTATCAGAGAGCTAATCCTAAAGAAAAACAAGGCACAGAGCCATCCTGCATGAAGCCATCCTGTGGCTTCACTGTTCTTAATTTTCTATTTGCTTTCATTTCTGCATCAGCCTTCAGTGTATAGGTCACCTTTACGCTTCCTCAGCACAAGGAAATAGTCTGCTGTGACTGGCACATTTCTGCATAGAAATGGTTCTGAAAAAAATGTCTGTAAAACCCCAAGAGGCTCTTATTGAAACTTAATTACCGGAATGAAGACGATTGTTTGGGTGGCTAAGAAAAAACTGAAGACTGAAAGATTCAAAAGAAGAGAATAAAATGCAATACTTAAGTTTCAAGTCTGGTTTTTACTGAAAGGTCATTAAATGGATAATAAAGTTGTCTAGACCACTTGCATATATTTATCTTAAAATAAAGAAAAAAAGAAAATTTAGCGTCTTCCTGCTTTTGCAAATACTGATCTTACTGCTTGCTAACTTTGTTAGCAAACTAAAGCTTGTTACAGTTTCTAAAGCAATAATTCAGAAAACCTGTAGCACAAATATGTAAGCTCTCTTGCATTTTATTTTTGTAAAATTTGAAAGATCCAAGAACTTTTTTCAAAGTGACCTTAGATATTTGTTTCATGTACAGACTATAATGACAAATATTTTATATATGGGCTCTTTTGAAAGCTCGTAACATAACAAAGATCATGAGCTTCACAGACTACACATATAACTATGAATTTAACAATATTAATATTTAATATGAAGCTAACACTACTCTCAACAGGCCTGGGGAGATGATAAACTGCTCAGACTGGCAGTAAGCACAAAGCTGTCTGGGAACAAAGGCCTACAGAAGCTGAAGGTCTAGGAACAAAACCAGCAGTGTTTATCGTTCATTCCAGTACGAATGACAGAGATGAACCAAGGCATGGGAGGAATTGTCGTGGGGCACCCAAGATGCCTTGCTTCACCAAGCCATCAAGGGCCTTTACATTGGTATTCATCCCCAACTCCAGTGAAATGCAAGTGTGGCTAGTTTAGGAGAAAAAGTATTCAGTCCTCTAGAAAGTAAAATGACTCTGTGATCCTGGGAGCTCGGTGTTCACGAAGAGGCTGTGGCAGAGAATTCTAGATGAGATACGAGAACAGGCTGGAAGAAATATTGTCAAGCATAAACCAGGATTGTGTTTTATGTTAAGTTTACTTGTGATCTTTTGTTTCCAACCTTGCCCACAAAACCTTGACCTCTGGTCTTGTTAAATATTTGTTTACTATTAAACCTGCCTAGCGTTCAGTCAAGATAAAAGTTGAAAAGTTTAGGAAACTCTCTTCTCAGAGACAGTGAATCAGGATAATGCAGAAGTTGTAGCCAAGCCTGAGAGACTCAAACCTTGAGCATTGTTTGGGGAGGCCAAGGTCAGGGTTACCTTTCCATCTATGTAAAGTCATAACGTCAGAATGAGTGCTTATATTGTCAGGTTTTCCTATTGGCAGGCAAACCCCGGCATCCTTCTCATACAAGCTAACGGCAGAGTTTCGCCTCAAAACTCCAGATGAAGCAAAAACATCACGGAGAGAAAACAAAACTTCCTGCAGGGCCTAAAAGAGAAACCAGAGGAATGCTGTAAGAGGAAGGCTCAGTCCAAATTCTGATTTCTGTTTTGAGAGACCATTTCTCTGAAGATGGCTCTTAGTTGGTAAGCAAGCAACTAAAAGATCGTAGAATGCTTTCTGTTAACCACTACTTAATTGTTAGTTAAAAGAGTCAGAATTGCCATGCTCAGAAACATGGTAAATAAGCATCTCGGGTACAGCATAGGTTCCAAGGCAAACATGTTATCTATGCTATGCTTTTAGAAGTTAAGAACAGTTGATACTACTGGTAACAAATCAAGTTATGTTGTCGCTACATACATTTTAGGTGACAGACTGTAGAAACACAAGATACATACGTATAATATAATCATCTTTTTAACGACAGCAGAAATGACAAAGATGATGATCACCCACTAACAAACAGTTAAATAAGAAACCTATCTATTTGCAAAACAGTATTGATCCAAATTTCTTTAAGTCAGTGGGAGAGTCCATCGTATTCAAGGAGCATTAGTAGAGATGTTTTAGCTGTTGGTTTTGATGAGGAATAACCAGGGCTCCAAAAGAAATATTCCTGAAGTTCTCACCACTTTGGGTATGATTTACACAGTTTATTTTTATCCCTAACAGAACAGTAAGTCAATTTCCATATTGGATTTTTCCAATCAGCTTTTTTTTGTTGTTTTAATTTCATTTTAATTGATTCAACAAGACCAATTAAATATGACAACAAATTTGTTTACGAAAAAAAGTCACACTCAGGGATAAAGCTGATCAGGAATCATGTGCCTTCCACAGCAAAAATATTTCAAATAAAACCTTACATTTTACTGGGGAAAGTTTATACTTGAAAACCCATAAAGATAGAGCTGAAAACTGAAATTATTTTATTTTTAACATTCCCTACTATGCCCCATAAATTTTCTTCCTCTCTCTCTCTCTCTCGCCACACTTGCCAGAGAAAGGTCATTTGAAATAGAAAGCTATTTTACAAGGTCAACATTTAAAGATAGCTCAGCTTAAGGAGACTTTTGTAAATATATTTCAGCAGTAAGAGGAACACAAAACTTATTTTCAAACTATTGTATGAACACTCCCACTAAACATGTGCATGTCCTATCACATATATTTACTGAATCCTCAGCAGCTGCCTAAAGATAGGAATGGGTTTTTGTAACCAAACAACTGCTTCCATTTGAGGCAGCAACAATAAGTCTTGATAAAAATTTAGTCTTGGAAAGGAGTTACAAATAGGTGATAATGGAGAAACTAGCTTTTTATCTAAACCTTGTCATAAAAGAAACCTTGCTCTGACCATCATTGCCAATTTCTCAATATATAGGAAGTTAAGCAGAAAGGCCACTGCACAGCTATTCAACATCAATATCTTTAATGACAACCTCAAAACTCATTTTGAAAGCAGGTGCCAATAGCATGCCTCTACCTGCGTGCTCTGTCGAGCAATTTTCAGTGTGTTTAATTAAAGTTTCTATCATTTTGAAAAACAGAACTATTTCAGGTATCTGTCATTAATCTGTATCTATTCATTGGTTTTTCAGAGTGGACTACAGCTTTTAGAAAAAACTGGGGAAGAGCCAATTCTGCTCTATCATTATAGTGCTGTTAACTTTGACAATGAATACGTACAAAAGTTAGGACAATGATTTGTTTAACAGCGTAAACTAACATAGAAAGAAACATAAGGAAACATTCGGAAAACCACAAACTTTTTGAAGGGTCCGATTCCAAAAATCCTTCTGTTATGATCTCCTAGAGTACCATCTTAGCCTTCTCAGAAAATAAAGTAGCTTTAAGAGAAAGCTATTTGTAGCAATTGAAGGAAGTAGAAAGGCTGTTTTCTACGATAACAATGCTTTAAGTCAATCACTATAAACCATCAGCAGCTAGATCGTGTCTCCTTCACTCATGCAGTTGTGCTGAAGTACAAGGGTGAGGCCAAAATGAGCAGAATCTAGTTAGCAGAACAAAAAACGCAAGACAATTAAGGTCTTGAAGAGATTATTTCCAAGCTCCAAAACACACTTGCTCACATAGCTGCATATAATCACACACACTCATACTGTCCCATTTCTTCCCTCAACCCTTAATTCTGCCCATCCCCCCCCCAGCTATGTTTGTGTAAGACTCTTGCTTCTGATCACTACAGCTCTAGAGAACAGTAAGCGATGAGAAATGACGGCAAGCAGTGAGCATAAACTTCGTATTATCCTCCACATTGTCAGCCGATAGAGAAATATCCCTCCTCTGCAGAGACGCTCATCCCCAGATTACAAACCAGGCACTGGCCTAATTAACTGCACTGTTTCCAAACAGGCCCTTTGCCAAGAGCACGTTCACCACCCAAGCTCTTTTGGCCAAGGTGAATCGCACAAGCAGCCAGGACAGCAAACTACCAGCTCTGTCTGGACCTGGAACTGTTGCAGCCTGCAAGTGTGGGGTCAAAGTTAAGCTTATGGTAGATGGTGCCACCTTTCCAGCCAAGGTGGCATGGAAATAATGGCAGTCTGGGGTTTGCTTTCTCCTCAGTTACCTTCCTGTGTCATTAATTCCATCTGGCTGAAGAGGGCAGCCCAGCAGAGTTAGAGGAGCTTATGTTACTACCCTAACAGATTCCCAAATGCAAGAGTAGAGGAAGAAACTAGGACTGGATTTTACCATCTGTCCTTCCTATCTGTATTTTGTGGTTTTACTGCCAGTGCTGTCTCTGGGATAGCGAAGAGAAGGAATTGCATTCTCCTCCCTACTTGTTTGAGCCTGATGTAGGTTGTTATCCACACTGCCAGCTCAGCTGTTCAGGTTGGCACAGAGGGGAAAAACAGTCAAACCATGGCACTTTGCTTGCAAGAGGAGATACAAGTGCACAGCACCTGTTTATGCCAATGTATCCAGACCCACGTGTGATCAGCCAACAACATAACGAGTAACTGAGGCTCCACTGTAAACATAATGCTCTCCGCGTGAAAAAGGCCCATAGCACTAAGCCTTGCTCTCCATCCCCCAGCGAATCCTCAGCTGACAGTCCACACAGCCACAGCGCAAGCTGTTCTGTGGGACACTAGGATGCACACAACATGCCACGGGATTAACGATAAAAGGAATTTGCTTGGCCATTTTCTACTGATTTTATAGCATAAGCACCAATATTGGCTGTTTAACACACACATCCAGCAATAGTACATTCTGTTCATTTTATACAGGTGTGCACTTAAAAGTTTTGCTTATCAGAAGACTTTAGCTATTAGTAGAATGAACTGCTTTGCTGTTCTGAAAAGATCTGGTCAGAGGTTACCTAAGGCAACAATCACAATTAGCATTCATCTTAAGATTAAGACAACGTATTAAAAAGCACAGTAGTGCCCACCTGGGAAGCTTCCGAAGATCAGAAATGCAAAACCTTTAATGCTCTGTGGTTCTCTGTTTTGTATACTTCCACACTGTAATAGTTAAGTAAATAATTACCCTCCCTCCTTTCTCCCCCCAAAGGTACCATTTATTTATTTATTTTGTTGCACTGATAATGAGATAAGCTCTCTCTTCACCCTCTCCCAAGGTTTCTTTGGGGTTTCTGATAATGCATTTGCTCCAGTGAAGAAACAAATGCCTCTTGAGAAGCGCTGAAAGCCCTCACCTTCAGTTCCAGTCTTGGAACTGAACCTTGCAGAAGGCAGCCTAGACTGATTCAGAGCAAGACATCACGCTGATAAATAGCGAGTTTATTTTTCTGCTTCCCCTGCTGCTTTTTCTTACAATATATATTTTTACACTTTTATAATCCTTATAATCTGTTGAAGCACCAGAACAGCACATGCAACTTCTTGAGCCTGAAGCTATTGGTAAGAGGAGAAGATTGTCCAACATGCCATGCTTAAGCTTTGCATTAGGTGCACTACCTGAGGCTCCACGATACGTGGTCACCAGAAATATTATTGTAATCAACAGCCTCCATAGGGGAACATTCATACCATTGCCTAGTGACTGGAGACTGGGTTACCCAGCAGCAGCGATTTCAAAGAAAATCATGCCACGGGAGTGTTGGAATTTACTGGTGACCTTTGCAGTGAGATACAGGTTTGGATCTCAGATCAGGAAATCGCAGGGGTTTTTTTTAAAGCAGATCATATTTTCAAACTAAAGATCTAGAATGAAAAAACCCCAACAACTCCTCTTTGTCCTAGTACTCTAAGGGCAACAGTAAAAGGCACTTTTTATATTTTTCTAAGTTCTTAAACTTCCCTTCTTCTCACTCATACCTAAACTTTAGCAGAAACAGGTGAATTTACTGGGTCTTTCATCTCCCAGCTCTGTCTCCCAGCTTCATGCCAGGTTGAAAATAAACTCTTCATGAAATAATTTCAAAATGAGCAAAATTATCATACTTGCATTGCTTTCAAATTATTTTACAGAGAGGCTATAAAGAAAAAACTCAGAAACATCAAGAAAAAATACAAAGTAGCTATCAAAGGGGGGGAAGAGAAAGGCAGGGATTCATTTTTATTACCAGAGAGTAAATTCTGATAGTGAATCAAATACATTATAGCAATCTTTTTTCAAAATACAATTCCTTTTCAAAGGGTCATCACCCAAAAATGTAATTAACATAAAAGGTTGGGAATATAGGTTTAAATAAGGACAATTTTCTGTAACAGTCTTTGAAACAAAGATATATTTCTGCTTTAATCCTGGATAGAAGATCTGGTTTTAATTTCCATAGAAATGAGATTCCCTTCCTTGTGGCAGAGCTGTCTGTAAGTACATAGTAATCCAGACCTGAGAGAAAGGACTCAAGTTTAATGAAAATTTAAACAGACTATAAAGAAAATAAATTATTCCCATTATCTGTAAATAAATAGTTTGGATTGTTCTTTCTCCTTCCCTCACTCCTCTTCTCTGGCGCTGTTTGCAAATGGCTCAGTGTGTTGACCTGCCACGATAGCAACTGCTGTTGAGAAACCACCTTCCCTGCACAGCTGACTTCAAGAATCTTTTCGCATCCATCAGTACCCGTTGGTGTTCACAAACAAGGATATTTTGTCCCTCTGAATTTCCATGGCTTGTTGCTCCCAACAAGTCAGCTAAACCTTTCTCATGGGAACAGTCTGATCTATCATTTAATGCTATTTCTCTCAGATGTGGATTATAATACACAACATCTCTGCTGCAGAGCTAGAATTTAATTTCTATGGAGTTTGGGTTAGAACATACACCCAGGAATAAAATATATGCAGACTTGTATGTGCACTGTCAAGGACATAAGACATTCACTTCTTGCTATTAACTGACATTTCAGAAATTCAGGTTTAGTAGTTTAAATCAGACTTTGGAAACAATTCTTTATTACTTTACTGTCTTCATTAACACAACAGTGATTAAAAACTGAAATTTACTCTAACTCCTCTTGAGGATTTGGGGTTTATTTCTTGTTTTCCTATACTTGAGTCACCAAGTTTGTTTTGTGCTTCCTGCATGACTTCAGCAAGGCTGGGAAAGCATCCAGCCCTGAATGAGGACCTCAGGAGTTGGTAGGCAGCACTATTTAAGGGCTGGATTCCAAGACTAGAGAGTTTCTTACACTTCTCAGGGCTTTCCAATGGAGTAGAAGTAAATGAGTACATGAAAAATCACCTCCTTTCTGGTAATCCAACATAAAACCAGAAAAAATGGCTAAATGGAGCATGATTTCATTAGGTTTTGATGGTTTATTTGTTTTGGTTGAATTTGTTTAAAAAACTTTTTGAAGACTGAAATGTTGTTGTTAACAGCAAAATCTTCAGCAGAAAACTTATTTCCTACCCCTCCCTGATAATCCTTCTACTGTTGATGATTAATACTTCAATATGCGAAAGGTTTGAACTTGAAAAAATAACCACAAGAACAGTGCACGGAAGAATATGCTTGACTTGCCTCCAGGAATAATCCATTAATATCACATTTCAAGTGCAATGAATATCTCAGTTTCACACTGTTTGAGACCCCAGTGGTTGCAGCTTAGCAGGATGGAATCCAAAATTGCTGACACTGCCCTTCCCCAGGGCGTAAGAAGAAACTGTTCTTTTATTGTTTGCTTTTAAATGTACAGATCTGAAGCTGAGGCTAATTAAACAAAAGCTCGGAAGCACCCGAGACTTAAATTTTAATAAAGGCTAAAGGGGAAGTTCCTTTGGGAGTTTTGTTGACAAACTGCTTAATTATTGGTTTCCAAAACTACTTTAGAACTCAGGATTACACTTTTAAAAACCTTTAAGAACTGAACATCTTATTACATCAGTAGGATTTTAAAGATTACTTAATGCCATAATCTGAATGGAAGTAAATGAAAGTTTTGTGCATGGGAACTTTTGAAAATTATGACAAATAATAATATTTACATTAAGGCACTAAATATTTCTAAAAATCTAGTTCTTTGTAGCCAGTTATTTTTAAATGTCTATTTGTAAGAACTTAATGAAGGAAAGAGGAATCGAACCCAAATGTGCCAAGATCAAGATTTTTACCATAAAACCATGTCCTCTCTCTGCTATAGTGAAATACACAGACAAACTTCAAGGCAAATCTTTAAAATTCTTTAACACCATTTTTCACTAGTATCCAGAAAGGCACTAGTTTCAGGGCTCTCCTTCTTCATCTTTCATTTTGATTACTGATGTAATTAAAATGAAGGATGGGACTACCTTATACTTGGAATATAAGACCATTGCTTGAAGTAATCCCATAATACTAGTTCTTTGCCTTCAGTTAATAATTCCATTCATTCAACTGTATGTGTCATGATCAAAAAATTACATTACGCTGATTTCAGAGATGTCCCAAAAAAGAGGATTTTATTACATTAATGAGGTCTGATAGTAAAATAACCCTTTTAAAGCTTCAACAGACCAAGCTAGCATTGGTGATGACTGAATACCAAGAATGCTTAAAACTATATTCCACCTACACCATTAATCATACGCTTGTAACTGAAGTTACAGTATGCTCAGGAACGGAGCAGAATGACCTGAGGACAAACTATTATGGCAAAGAATGCTGAACAAAAATTACTATTTTACTCAAACCTGTGTGTTTTATGTGTGTGTATAACGTAAAAGTTAGACTGTTCATAAACTGCAAAAAACCGTTTAGTTTTACTACAGAGTTGACCAGTTGGGTTAAACATGGACTTCAGCATTTTACATGAGACTAATTTCTGTACAAGAGGAGGTAATTTTAATCCTTAATAATTTCTGATGTTGGCTGAGAGCAACAATGAGTTCAAAGGAGTAAATTCTATCCTTAATGCACTGTAGGAAGAAATGTTACAGCTCTCATTGCATTTGAACCTTTTGACGAACAAGGAAGCTACTAGACAATAAAACTACAGTACTTAAAAATGAGACAAATTAGTATTTCATCACTCTGGAACACCCTATTGCGTACTTAGATGACCGTATTCACTGGAAGAGGGGGTTACTTTATTGCGATCTAACAACAGAGTACAATCATTAAAAGAATTGATTTAAAACTCCTAACATTCAGTAGCTTCCCTGTAATGAGGCACGATACTTGTACTGTCATACGCCCTAGCACTTAACAGAGTTAGCACCAGAAAAACAACTGACAAGCCCTACGGAAATCTAACACGACAGTCACTTCATCTTAAATAGATGTTCTTCCAAACACAGATTTAGGATACCATGTTGGAGTAAGTAGCCCCATAGGAACAAATGCTTTCTATCTCAGTCCATCGAAGTATTGCAAGAGGACCACCCACTATGTATTAGATGATTAAACTGTTGTGGGTCCTGTTAAGAAAATACCCAATAGTGCAGTGAATTCTCATTTCAAGGAAGTAGTTCTCAGAAAATTGAACTGCATGGAGTTTCATAACAGAAGAAAATGAAATAGGACCAATTGAGAAGAAATACTAGCAATCTCAGAAAAAGAAGAAAAATAATTTCCCATCTAATAAACCAGTGACAACACCTGCACATTCGGTGGTCTTGCATGTTTCACGAGAATTGCATTATCTTGAATTTGCTTCTGAGAAATGTGAGACTCCTGCTCACTTTTTAAGTTCTCTGCCAACCTTCCTCCTCATCAGGAAGGAGGCGCTTGTCAACCTTCTTCTGCAGCATTTACCAATATTCTCATTGCATCATCTGTACAGAGAGTACAGTCACGATGTCCCTTCTCTTCGTAGCATTGCTGCTCTCTTTCAGAAATGCCGTGATCTAGATCTAATTTATGATAAATCATCTGAGACTAAATGCAAATAAAAATTAATAGGAGTTCCCATTTTATTTGATTTCCAACACTTAGCATATTTTTATTCTCTGTCTTTATAATACCATTCCACCAAAGAACTTGCACCTTAACTTCTTTTCTGATAGGTACTTTGTTCGTCTTTATCTTATCATGTGTTACTTCCACCATACCACCTGGAGGTTACAATCGAGATTAGGGTCATGACTATATTTGCACTGACCAATCAAAGAAAAGAATAAAAAGTCCCTGAACTATGACTATTATAACTATAGATGATTTAACTCAGGAAAATATAACTCTCTTTTCTCAGAAATGGAAAACTAAAGGAAATTTGCAACAGAACACTATAAAATAGGAGCAGAAGCCAGAGCCCTTGGGATTGCCTTAAAAACAACCTCATTCTTACTACGCCGACTAGCGTTTTTGGACGTAACCTTTCTCCCCGATCCCTTTCAGAGAAAAAAAAAAAGAAACATCATCAAATATATTCAGTGTTTCTCTTCCAACTTCAAAAAATATTTTATTCAGTTATAGTAAAAAACCCCCACAACATTGCTGCATACTATGCCATGCTGTACTGGTATTCCTATGGGCCAATGTAACAGCGAAGCAGAAGTGTTCCCCTCAGAGCACAGGTTAATATCTGCTCTTTGTGTTGATTTTGCAGAAGCCGAAAGTCATGAGCAAATATATTACCAGGCTAACCTTATTCTTCCATTTGTCAGTCACACCCTATATCAAACAGCTTATTGAATAACAATCCAAACATAATGAGGTAGTGATTAACAAAACATAGTGCTCCCGTAGCAAAACACAGAGTAAAACTATTGCATCTCAATTACCGAGCACAGGCAAACAGCAACCTAGTCATTAAGGAGGCACCCCACTCTGCGTGACGGATATTAATGTAATATTAGACTAGCAGGTGCTGCTTTGCTCTGTTAAATATTCAGCAAATTCAATTTAGTACAGAAAATAAACAGAGAGCACATTTGTTCCCCTCAACAAACATTTGCATATTTCCCTTACTAAATCTGGAGTTTACAGACCTATCTGGGAAAAGACACATAGAGAAGAGAGTTGTTTTTCAGGTCATTTGGATGTAAATTTAGTGGAACAAACCCCCTGTGTATAATCACACATACAGTCATCTACCGTGGGTTCTTTTGTCACGACTTTTGCATCAAGTTTTACATGAGGGTGAAAGTTGTGTTTGGTAGATTAACCACAGCCATTTCCCCTTAACAAGAAGCATGTTTTTTAGTTCAATTATTTGTTCCTTGAACTAAAATTCTGGGGCAGATCTCCATCTGGCAGCATTTGACATAATTCCCTACTTATCCTTTCACACGTGAGAAGCTGGGTATCTGCATTTGCTTTGAGGGATAAAAGGGAATTCTCATGCAGGCTACATGAGCTCCCCACTGCTTTTACACAATTCTCTTATGTGAATTCTCCCACTAATTTTATTTGGATAATATATATTTCATTTCCTGTTTCAAGGTCTACATCTGCAAACATTAACACATCCCAGTAGCTTACTCGCTCCATTAATCAAGTGCTAAAATTGCACTGGTTAATTTATGCCAATATTTACATGGTAATTATCTACAGTTCTAGCATCATAAAATTTTACCAATCCTAAGAAGCATTTTTTTGAAAATAGATGGAGGAGCTCAGGGTTTAGCACCGTGACTCAGCCTTCTCCTGAAAAAAGCACAGCACAGTAAGGGTCCATCAGACAGGGTCCCCACTTTTTGGAACAATATTAGTGCAACCGGTGCTTGCATGTGGCCAGTCCAGAGCAGGATAGGTGCTTCCCTGCGCCCCCCTTCCCCCCGCCATGAATGTTCCTTTGGAAAACCACAGCTGTACTTTCAGTCTCCCCCAGTTTTGGGGAAGTGCAGATTCACATTTGAATTCCACAGTTAAGACACAGGCTAATGGCAACTTGTTTCTGCTAATTTCCACCCCAGCTGCCTTTCAAATATGACAGATGAGCAACAATTGCAGAAAAAAAGAGAAAAAACTGTATGGAAAAACCACTAACTCGCTCATTTAGGTACTTTTTTGTTTACACAGACTTATTTACACACTCGCAATAAATACCATGAGAAATGAGTACTTAAATGAAAAATATACCAAAGCATTACCAAATTTATGTGTAGAAAATATTCAATTAGAAACATTTTACAGTACTTTAAAGGTTACCAAAGAAGGTGCAACAGGTTAGATGCACACCTTTCCTCTCATTGTACCAATGGTAGGGCTGTGTGAACCTATTAAAGATAACAATGCCAATATCCACGTGTCATTTAGAACAAATCCTGATGGCAATACACAGTGTGTTTAGATCACTGCTTTTTCAAGTTGCCTGATGATATTAATATAATAAAAATCAACCTTACAACCTGAAGTAGTGTAAATCAGGACATTTTCAGTTCACTTTTTCTTACCTTGCTATATCTAGATTTGGAGAATAGTTCTCCAGAGATTTTAGCTGTAATTAATACCTCTCTTCTTCCCTGACCCACTTTTTCTGTTGGAAATCAGCCTTGCTAGAGCTTACCCTCAGAGATTCAAGCCTAAAAGCTCTCCAAATCTCTACTAAACCCATATATACTTCTCAGCAGTGAGATTTCTCACTCCAAAAAGCCAGAGCTTTCGCTTTTCACATGTAATGATTTAATCATTTCCATTGTACTAGAAAATATGTAAGTGCTTCAAGGTTTTCCAGACAGAATACAGATCTATACATTATGTATTTTCCCCATTCACTTCTTTCATGCTAGATTGTGAGCCTAATTGATGATAAACTGACAACGATAGTTCCACTAAAATCAATGGGTCTTCTTGCAAACAGCATTCACTGACACGGATAACGTATTCAGAGTCTGGACCTGCGTTAGGAATAAATGCTTCCACCCACAGCCCCGGAGTCATTCTGCTAACCAGCTCCTGATGCTAATCAGGACCAAGTGGCAAACGGGTTTTGAGGTCACAAATTGTTCTAGTTTTGGGTTTGGTTTTGGGTTTTTTTTAACGCCAAAGTGTTTCCACCACTACATTTATGCATGTAATAGACTTAAAAGCCTATCAAACCATGTAAAATGGAGAAGGCTAGAGAAGTTGTGCGCAATGGCTTTTTTTTGGCGGCACACCTCAGTCCGGAAGAGGTTCCTGTTCTTGGCTTAAGAAGGTTAGGTTTTCAAAATCAATGAACATATTTAAGGCCCGAAGTCTCACCAAATATCAATGTAGTTCAGTTTTCCTAGCAAATGAATTAATTTGGGGAATGGAAATTCAAGTCCTGGGGGAGTTTATATACATGTGAAGATAGAAAGTCATTAAGAGTAATGCAAAAAATAAAAACTTGTTTTTAACACTATTTCCTGAAATAGGAATACACTGTTCCTTTTTCTGTGACCTGAAGGTAGATTAAAATAATTCAGTTTTCTGAAGCTATGACATATTTGAGATGGTTATAATCTCTTTTTTCTTTTGTTATATTACATTTCCAAAATATGCAATACCCTGAAGTTTGTCTACATCTACATTTTACACAGAGCAATTTTACTAAAATCTCTAAATTAAGCAAACCCTTAATTTACTCTTAAGGATTTCCTTCATAAGTGGAGTGTTAAGCAGTACCTTTAATTCCAAAATTAAAAATGGCCTGGAAGTGTGCATGAAGACTTTCAAGGTTTAAATTAATTATTTTCAGAGGAGGAAATTAAAAAAAGGACAACTATTTCAAATTATCCTTTTATCTTATAAAGGGTCAGGAGAGTAACCAAGTTTAAAATTAGTTTAAAAAATTATATTTCACAGGATCAGGACTGATTTCAGAATTTAGACAGAAAACCTTATTCTTGTAGGTACTTCCAGAACAACCGCTGAAACCATAACACAATTTTTGATAGTTTGATCAATACTAGTTTAAGCAGCGATAAAACTTGCTTTGCACCAAAAGTCAATTTTGTACACAAAAGGGTGAGCTCAGGAGTTTTCCAAGTAATTTTTGCTATAATAAAAGTGTTTTACTCTGCCACTTCAGGACAGATCGATTGTCAGACATATACCATCTGTTTCTGTGAAAATTGGGACAGAATATATATATATATATATATAAAAACCTACATACTAAGGTTTAAACAATAATCAAATGAAACTTGCAATAAAACAGATTAAGCACTTTATAACAGAATTACTTCGAACACAACATATTTTACCTACATCAGAACGGTCTCTCTGTCTTTTTTGGACAGTTTCTATACCTTGCAAGGCTGCTAGTCTAAAGCAAGTCTAAAGTTTTCAATGTGTGATGGAATCTAATATAAAAGGGATATGTTCTGCACTAAAGGAAAATATTTGCTTCTTTCTCCCCAAGAAAGTGTGCAACTTCTAGATAAAAGTCACAAGTTGCAGAAGTTTTAAACAACGTGCAGAATTTCAGACACGTAACAGAGACACGTTTCACATCACAAACAACCTTTCCCAGCTGTACAGACATTTCCAGGAAGAAAACTCAGGACACAGGCATTTCTACCAACTGCATTCAGAAGAAACTCTTGCTTATTCCCAAGCCAGAAGTAAGTTTCTCTATGAAAAATTGATCTATTTAAGTCTACAGCGTGGTGCTGTTAACATGCAATGTTTCATATGAAGTGTAAGATAGGTCCCTCAGCAATTATCAAGGTACATTACAACGTTATTCTGAATGACATGAGTTATTCTTGTAGTATCAAATGCCTCCTCCCCCAGCATAACCAGCCAGATTTCACCAGGGGACATCATCGTCTTTTGTTTCAAGGGTCACCTGAATCAGAACCTGAATCACAAAGAAACCTCTCTTCCATACAACTGGTGTCTTCCTCACCTTTGTCTTGAAACCCATGTCTACAATGAGGAAATCTTTGAAAGAGCTGTGGGAAGGACAGGCTCCTTCAGCATCTTATATTTCCTGTTTAGATGTTCAGTCCCTCTTGTTTTGCATTTTATTTTGCATTTTGACCCCAAACATGGACCTTGCTAGGTTGGAGGCAGAGTTACCTCAAAAGGCAGCAATTCTAAAACATGGCATAGAAGATATAATTCTGTGTTCCACAATATCATGGTTTAACCCCAGTCGGCAACCAAGCACCACACAGCCGCTCGCTCATCCTCCCTCCCCTAGTGGGATGGGAGAGAGAAAAAGAGAGAATCCGAAGAGCAAAAGTAAGAAAACTCATGGGGTGAGATAAGAACAGTTTAATAATTGAAATAAAATAATAATAATAAATTGTAATGAAAAGGAAAACAACAAAAGAGAGAGAAAACAAAACCCAGGAAAAACAAGTGATGCAACTGCTCACCACCTATCAACCGATGCCCAGCCTGTCTCTGAGCAGCGATTGCTGCCCCACCGGCCAACTCCCCTCAGCATATATACTGAGCATGATGTCATATGGTATGGAATATCCCTTTGGCCAGTTTGAGTCAGCTGTCCTGGCTGTGCTATCTCTCAGCTTCTTGTGCACCTCCTCGCTTGCAGAATGTGGGAAGCTGAAAAGTCCTTGACTTGGTATAAACACTGCTTAGCAACAACTGAAACATCAGTATGCTATCACATTATTCTCACAAACACAGCACTATACCAGCTACTAGGAAGAAAATTAACTCTATCCCAGCTGAAACCAGGACACACAATAAATTAATGGGACCATTGTTTGAGAAAGGTGAGCAGAATTACGCTTGTTGCTAATAAAAAGTTGTTCTGGATGAGAGAAGTTATTACAAATATTACTAACATTGTAAAATCTTCATGGTCTTAGCATTATCTGTGGAGCGTGTTGTGGTTTAACCTAGCACTAGCAAGAAATTTAACCCTATCCCAGCCGAAACCAGGACAGAGCAGTAGGTGAATATGAATGGCTTTATTACCTCAATCCCCAAATAGTTCCCATGTTATCATCCATTGGGATTCTACCCAGCCCATGTTTTCTATCTCTCTGACTGCATTTTAAACCCAGCAGGATGTGGTCCATGGACAGTTTGCAGTCTCTGTTCTATTTCTTTACCAAAATAAGTTGCACGAATACCTGCTGATCTATGTTCCTTCAATTTTACATTACAAAGTGACCTCTCAGGGGGCTGCAAAATACACTTTTAACTCTTAACCACAGACACCAGAAAATAAAGCTACCTGATCTCTCTTTGTACGTACTCACCATGTTAGTCAATATACTTACTAACTTTAGAGTGAGCCAAAATAAAGACATAAGTTTTAAAAGTGAGCAGAAAATCTTCCAAAACCTTGTTGTCTGCAACACATCATATACGAATAACATACCTTTCCTACTTCATGCTGTTATCCTGCCTCTCTCTCATCTGCCAATATATTAGGCCAAACCCAAGAACCGATTTCTCACTCAGCAAGAACAAGCTGTTCCTTCCAATAAGCTTTTATTTTGATTTCTAGAGAAACAAGTTCCACACCAGGACTCCAGCATCTTCAGAATTAGAACAGTTTTCTCCGCAGTCAAGACTTAAGTCAGCAGAACAACATTCTCCTTCATTTTATGGACAATATAAATGTAAGTATTTGATCTAGAGAAAAGCCCGTTATTTCACCCATGAAGGCTACCTTAATCACAGAATAGAAAATGGGGTAACCAAAAGAAAAGTATAAATAGCAAGCAAAGACAATTTTAAACCTCTGAATTTTTTTTCTACACATCCACGTGCTAGGTGAGACATCTGTACTGCTTGCAGATATATGCCCATTCCTGGATTACAAATAAGGTTGGCTGCATAAAGTTTTGAATCTGTTTTATACAGTCTCGTTTTAGCTCCCAGTAGAAAGAACAAACATGTCGCAGAGCTCTAATGTCATTGGGATTGTTCAGCCTGGAGAAGAGAAGGCACCGGGGAGACCTTATTGAGGCCTTTCAGTACTTAAAGGGGGCTTGTAAGAAAGATGAGGACAAACATTTTAGCAGGGCCTGTTGCAACAGGACAAGGGGGAATGGTTTTAAACTAAAAGAGGGGAGATTTAGATTAGATACAAGGAAGAAATTTTTTACGATGAGGGTGGTGAAACACTGGCACAGGTTGCCCAGAGAGGTGGTAGATGCCCCATCCCTGGAAACATTCAAGGTCAGTTGGACGGGGCTCTGAGCAACCTCATCTAGTTGAAGATGTCCCTGCCCGCGGCAGGGGGTTGGACTAGATGGCCTTTAAAGGTCCCTTCCAACCCAAACTATTCTATGGTTCTATAACCCAACAAAAAGCTTGCCAATAATTAGTGCATCAATACTGAAAAATGAGAACACCTCATGGACAAAAGTATGCTGTCTTTCTCAATTTAAGGCTAAACCAGAAATACCTGTCTCAGACTGGACACAGAAAACATGTCTGACACATGTAAATCCTTAGGCAGAAAAATAACCATTTGAAGAAATGGCTATCGGTTATAATTGCGAATTGGGGTGTTGGTATTTGACCCAAACTTGAATTTTCATCGTTGTTGCTTTTTTGTTTCTAAAACTACTGCATGTACCAAATTCAAGCTATAATCTTGCCATAATTTAGTCAAATACAACATGCACTATACAAGGTTTAACCCATCTTTTCACCACCTTTGCACGTTTCCCAAAAACTATTAACTGGACATTATGTGTCCATGAGATGAAGAAGCATAAGCATCTCTGCTGCTGTACTACAATAAACACCAGGTCACATCCACCTGTATGTTCTGTGTCATCCTGCCAGTGCACTGCAGCCATAAACCCAACTTCGCTAGGTTTATAGCTGCTTTGTGCCTGTGGAGTGATGCAAAGCAGCTGGTACGTATCAGTGATTCTGGCTGAATAAAATAATGTTAATGAGATGGAATTATCCTTTTGATATGAACAGTCAAATTGCAATTCCTTTGCTGTGGGATTTAGGGCCTGATCCAAAGGCCACTGAAAACGACTCATGCTTGGCACCAAAGGGAGCAGATGCTTATCGTGAGCAGATTCTCAGAGTCTTTCCCCCCATACACAGTTTGGGGCTGATCAGGCCTTAAGCAAAGAAATTTTAAATGGTTCATTCCCCTTTCTCTCCTGATTTGTACCAATCTGTAAGTTTTGAATCATTTCTAGTGACACTCCTCTCACTGGATGAGAAGTCGGGTGCCCGCAGTCCCAATCCCAGTGCTCTGCCTCTGAGCGCAACCGCGTCCCGAGAGTCAATGAGGTGGTTACTGCGAGAGAGAGGGTGGGGAAAAGAAATTACTGAGATTAGAACGTCACTATCACTTTGTGTCTAACCCTTTTGAAAAAATTATATAGTTTGATATGCAAGAAATAGAACTTCTATCTCTAGCTTTGGATTTAGTCTCCTATTTTTATGCATTTACATGAGATGCAAATCTAGCATATTTATAATGACTGGTGCTACACAGATGATGAAAGCAATGCATAAAATAAGTTTGAGCTTCACTTCCTAAAGTCAAAGAACTGCTGTTATGGAAAGAAAAGGGAAAGAAAAAAGCCCCTCTTCCTTTTATCCCATAGTATTCATACAGAAATTGAAAGACAGGATTGTATTCACGGATCACATTTGCAGTACTCCTTTCAAGTACGTTTCAGGTCTCTTCAGGCTCAGCACGCATCATAGAATCATCAGAAATTTTTAGAGAGGAAATGAGGGAGAAACCAGCTCATTCACTTCTGACAGCTTCATCGAGAATCTTTAAGGTGTCAGTGAAACCAGAACTACGCCATTTGCCAGCTGGAATCTGGACCTGAAACTGTCACAATACTTGAGACGTTTGAGATCTTGGATGTTGTCCAGCCATTCTGGGAAAACTGAAGCTGAGTTTGTGCTGCTGATTGGGAATGCTGGTATGACAAACAGTTTTTGCAAGGGGTAGCAGCATATAGGCACAAGTAGATATCCCAGGACCTCCATACACTCCAGACGAGTCCTTATCAGAGCTAGCAACAATCTGGGCTTCTTTAAGGGTGGTATCTACAAGCACAAATCATGTTCAAGGCTCATGGCAAGTATCTAGGACTTCAGTTCCACTTGATAACTGTATGAAGAGCTAGATGATAAACATGGATAACCCTTGACAGAATTATTTGGTAAAGTACTGCTTATTGTTTGGAGGAAAAAAGAAGTGATTTCACAAAACCTGGGGTGTCTTCTTTATAATATTGCATGTTTCTTACAGGATTTTTTTCCCTGCTAGTAGAGGGTCTAATATTACAAAAGCAACATACCCCTTTTCCCATTCAAGACAATGCACAATACTGTAGGAGCTTCTTAAGTGCCAAAAGCTTCCTTTTAAGCTATTTAAAGCAAGGTTCATTTGCAACATGAAAAGCTGCATACTTCATTTTAAAAAGCAACCAAACCATAAGAGATTATGCCAGATTATTTCTGTATCTTTTAGAACATCACTTCCTTCAAAGTCTCAAAATCAGATTAAAATGTATAAGCAATTTAAAAAATCTCTTTAGATCAGAGCAAAGGTTGGAACATTTATTTTCATTTGCTTTGCAGCTAAGTTCAGCCATTTTCTTTGTAGAAGTTCTAGAAAATGAAAATTCTCCACTTGCTCACACAAGCAGCAGGGATTTATATTGCTTAGCACCGGTATGCACAACTGCAAAAGTAAAAGGTGGTTTAGAAAAACTTCCATTAGAGCAAGCGCTTTTCTTTCATACTACTTTTCTATGCAGAACTGTGTTGTTTTTAAAAGAACAAACAAAAACTGTAAACATTGCCTGTAAACCAATATTGCAAGGCATATATATGAACAATTAAAAAATAGCAGCAGCTGTCTGCTGACTGATCTTCATGGATTATCTAGTTGACCCTTAGCAATGACAGGCCCTGAAAAGTCAACAGGAGCATGAATTGTCAGGTGGCTGACGAAATAAAAAACCCCAAGGATAGAGTAAATGGAAAACTTGGAGATTAACTGACTGAAGAATTTTCCATTATTTGTTTCAACTATTTTTTCTTCTCGAATTCTCTAATGCACTAAAAGATCACATATGTATAAGCATCTTGAAAATAGGAGAAAATACAGTCAGAGAACAATAATTCCTGCAAATAATCCTGAATGAATATTGATTGCAGATTGCTGACTCTCCACACAAACTCCCACACATCCTAGTAACAGATATTCAGTTAGCTGCCACATAACGCAAAGAAAAAAAAAACACAGAAATGTAAAGCAGGATTTAGGATGTGCTGCCTATATATATATAGGCGCATATATATATATATACAGACATATATATACGTATACATATCTCAATAGGAAGTAGAGCTCTTTTGCCTCTGGAAGTTCTCAGCCTGATACCTTTAATGGGCTAAAGATACATTTTGAATTTAAAGAAAATGAAGATTCTTACGAAACTTTCAAGGCACTAAGAGGCCACCTCTAAGCCCCTGAAAAGACAAGAGGCTATTGCTATCACCAGTATTGCTATACTTTGGTAGTATGAAACCTCTGTGGTTTGGAAAAATACCTAAAGCCTCTAAAAACCATGAATGATAAAATATGTGACCACAAACGATTTCTTGAGATAGCTGCATTTGCTAATGATGCAGTGATCAGAATTGAGCACTTCAGTGTGTCTGAGTCACCCATAAAGGAAAAAAACCTCATAAAGAACTATATAGATCCCATTAAAAAAACCCCTAAAATAAAAGTCTGTGCCAAAGATGCATAAATCTAAAAGGACCACTCTACACCCACGTGCTTTTTTTCCCCCATTGTATTCTACTTGCAATATCCCTCATACACTTCAGCCAGGCTTTCTTTTACCTCTACAGATGATACATTTTGCTCAATTTTTGTTTTAATGCCACTTACATGCATAAAACGAACTGGTCTAAAGCTCAGTGGTATTTCTATTAACAGGAAAGAAAAAAAAAGCTTTGTAAATAATATTTCTTCTAACCCTGGGCTTTCAGATAAGCTGAAAGTTCCCCACCACAGAAACAGCAAGTGCTTAACCTACTCTGTAGAATCAGAGAGGAGAGGCTCTTTTCTTACTGCAGTAAGTTGGCCCCTCTGCGTGCCAGCTTTATTTTCCCAGGTATCATCTGCCTCCACAGATGTGCATCATTAAGATCAGAACAACCAAAAGCAATATTTCTAGATAATTAAACATTTTTATGTAGTAAAGTAGGTATGGTACAAAAGCCATTAAATGTCTCCCGTCAGGAACTTAGCAGCCATCAAACTCAATATGCTGTTCTTAGGAAGTCTGGATTCAGGACTTACATGTAATGGTGATGGGTGCTATAGAAAAATTTAAGATCCATTAGCAGGGGGTTTAGATATAATAGTTAGATCTTGCATCTGTGAATGCTTTTGTGATCAGCTGAGGGAAACACATCCCACAGAGAAGTCCATAAAAATTGAACATTTCACTAATGATGTTTCCATATATTTTTTGTGTACAACTTAAAAAAGAACAGTTTTATGCCCTTTAATTAGGAATGATGCATTAGTGTAAGTCAAAAAAGAAAAAAGGAAAACAATGAATCTCAGATGAAGGAATAATTTATATATTCAGTTTTATGTACTTGTATTCTAGCAATGTGTTTGAATGGACAGTTTCAGAAACGAATTTGGAATACTATCAACTATTTCATCACTAGCATCCTTTCATAATGTATGACACCAGTAGGCCTCTAGAATGAAACAAAGAACATTTTCCTTTACTATTCTCAATGAATCCTACTGAGCTTTGTTTCTTAGGATAACAAGTGAGGTTAGGGTGGCAGATACACATCTTTCTGTTTCAAGTGGATACATTCAGGCATTAATGTATACAACAAAGCTGGATTTCGAAGCACAGAAATTCATACTTTCTAGCTAGCTATCATCTTTACTGGAGTTTAGTGCTTTCTCCCAAAGCACAAATAACAAACAAATAAAGTATGAAAATATTAATTCCCTGTAAAGGATAATAATACTTTAGTCAAATTAACATTTGGTATTTACAAAATTTCAAAGACAGTTATTCCTAGCTACGTACTACTTAAACACTTAAAAAGGAAAACCAGGAGTTATGTTATATGACACAAATGGTACAGTAGAGCTATATGAATGTCAGCTTCTGCTATCAAGAAACAATTCTCCTGATGGAAAAAATACTACATTCTGAAAGTCTAAGGTGGGGGGAAAACAGCCGGGTAGAAAGCATAAAGAAAAAACATAAAACATCTGAAGTAAGAGAGACAACATAATGAAATACCATCTCTTTTCCCGACACTGAAGCAAAAGTAACCAGAACTGGGATAAAACTAATTTTCAAAGCTATTTTTTTCTGATGAAATTGTTCTTTTTAATTAATCATATTGTTGCAGAAATGTCTCTGTACTCATAAAACTATTTAGGATTTTTTCAAAATAGAATCTTTATAAGTATTTTTTTCACAATCCCTTCCTTCCTTTTAATAAAGAGTAGATGCAAGCTTCATACTTTTTTTTCAGCCACACTTTAAAATTCTCTAGTGTTCCTGGATGTATGGATATGTCCAACTGCAAAAACCAAAAGAAGTCCCTTCAGAATAGAAAGATCCAAAGCTGATAAGCAAAAAACCCCCAAAGTCTCAAAGAGAACACATGAAATACCACTAATTTGCAGCCAGAAATTGCATACAGAGGCTCTGATTCTTAAGGACTTTGCTGTGTCAAAACTAGGTTTAATTGCTTAGTTGAACTGAAGGCAGAAGAGCTACCAAGGAATTGCAAAGCTACGGAGTACAGCAAACAAAAGATATGCTTCTTAGTTTTACCTCTTATAGAGTGAAAAGTACATTTGATGGGGAAATACTTCCTCGTTCATGAAATCCCCACAGCTCTGTTTTGCCATGCAAGGACGCCATCGGTGCCGGCCTCGATTCGGCTCTTGCAAACAGAGAAGGATGCCTGCCAGGACTCATGACTTCCTATTATTCTATCCCCTTTTTACTACATACCTAACAGATATCATCTCCTTTTGGAGCTTTATCTAGCTCACCGTTTTGCATTTAAAAAGCCTGCCAGTGATTTTAAAACATTGTTCTATCACCAAAGATAGTAGAGCAAAGCATGCTCCATGCCTCATCCTGACAAGAGACACAGCTTTACACAGGCTGCAAATATCCTCCACTCTGCCTCTGGAAAAACAAATTAGTTGCACGGGCAATAGATCATGAGTGGCTCATTTGGTGTTTACTTACAGTTTCTCTGCCTGCTAACACACTTGGTGACCTGCTATTAACTCTTTACCTCACCTCTGCTTTAGTGGCCGCTCTGCGCTCAGGCAGTCAATTCTCCAGTTTTATTTAAGCTCTGTTCCCAGTGGCATTGATCCAGGGCAGGGGCTTGGGCCAGACCCCTCAAGTGCTGTCATGTTTCTGTCAAGTCAGTAACGTCTTTCTTACACTTAGTGTAACTTCTTTCCAGGAGCACCAAACTATCATACACTTGTCTTCTCCTCCTCCAAGTTCTATCACCTATTTGACCAAATATATTCTCCTGTTAATAAACTCATTTCCATAACTAAAAATTTTTAATCTATTTAAAAAAGGCTTCATCTTAAACTTCCTAAGTATTGTCAAAGTTGTTCAACTACTATGGAAGCATCATGGCCTTAATTCAAACATAATCCTGCCACTGAAATACCTGGAGTATTTGATACTACATCAGCCGTAGGACGAGGCCACATTCTGTCGCCATCTTATCTTGCTGGGCCATGCGCTTCACAAAGAAATTTAAGGCAGGACTGACAATTTCAAGCCTCTAAACAAAAGAATCAATCAAAGCCTAGAACTGTGGGATAAAAAAAATATTAAAGTCTTGGAAAATTAATTGAATTAGTTAACCTAATTTTTAATCAACTCTGTAACCCTCCCAAGCAAAGTTCCCATGGAATTTGACTGATCACTGAGTGTCAAGTTCTGAATGCCTACTGTTTTCATTGAGTTTGGCTGGTGATGGAGCCACCAGAAAGGGGACCTGGTAAACATACTGACAGCAAAGGATATCTCCTTAGCCGGAGTCCTAAGACATCCCTGATAAGCTCCCTTCCTTGATGGGGAGTAGTTGGCAGGACAAAGAAACCTTGCTGGGTGCAGGACAAAAACTGTGATAATGAACTGACTTCCCATGAAAACAGGAGCCACCAACAACTACTCCAGGAACTGATGTCCTAACGCCCACTTATGCCTCTTTCCCAAAAAGGCATAAATAGTAACTCGCTGCCCACCAAAACCGAGCTTCTCTGCCAGAGCCTCTCTGCAAGAGCCCTCTGCGCACACCCGACCCTGGCCGAATCCGGCCCTTTGAAGGGAGACTTTTTCCATCATCAATTAGGTCTACCCCGGGAGCGGTTTAGTAAGTGTCACACCTCTAACACCTCACAGAATATATTTATAGGCGCACGCACAGGTAATGGTTCGTAAGTATACACATGCTTCATTAGCTGGAGCTCTGTAATAACTTATAAAATACACACATTTGCTTTACTCTTGTAAAATATACATACTTCCTTTCCTAGTGGTAATTTTGTAGTGACTTGTAGTGTGCATGTATAGATATTTATTTGTTTTAACTAATATTAGCATTGTAGAAATTTGTAATAAAGAAAATCCCAGAAACCTAGACCTCCATGACCATGACTCCTACAGCTGGGCAGTAACCTAAATAAAAAACTAGGGCTACTGTAGTTAGGAATTATCCAGCAAGTAGAAGAAAAAGAGGTTTTTGGGGGGTGTTTGGACACCTGGAATGTATTCCCAAAACAATTACCTGTTGATCTGTGCAGAAAAAACATTAGACTAGTCGTTCTACCTACAAACAATTTATTTCAGATGCCAGGTTAATTACAAGCTAGTATGTTTATACAAAACCAAGAAAGTAAGTGAGGGGTCCAACTGCAAAAGATAAAGCATATCCCATCAGTTTTTTCTGTACGTATATTGCTCTTTCACTGTCAATTGCATCTCAATAGAAATATATCAGAGAAGAGTTGTCTAAACTTCCTGAAGCAGCTCATTTTTATCTCAGTGATACATTCCCATAGGCACATTGTGATGGAAGGTAAGGTTATCAGAAAGACTGAACTATACTACAGCAAAGATTAAAGAAATAAAAGATTAAAAAGTCTGCACAGCAAAACTATTGAGTAAGACAGCTTAAAACTCCAAACTTGATAGAACCTTTTTTTCCATAAAAGCAGAAACAGATTCTTTGGAATTCTGTTTGACCTGACCCTTTGAGGTGACCAGCTATTTAGTAAAGGCATATATGAATGCAAATAGCAACAGGCTGTAGAAATACATCTGTTGACTACTTGCAAATAAGAATGCATAAAACTGAAAAAGAAAAAAGAAAAAAAAGAAAAAAAGACTATAGATAACTGGAGTGCTGAAGCTTGAATCAGCCACCAAAATGAAATTACGTACACATGCCATTGGCTGTTTCTACTGTTTGCTACTTGCAATCTTGCTCTTGGTTTACCCTCAGCATCTGACATGTTGGAACTCAGCCGAATTAATAAAACCTGATGTTCTCCTCCACTGAAAGGCTTTATCTCACACCACATACTGTTAGCGAACAAGTTTCAACTTGAGAAGCCCACCTATTAGTGTGACAGCAAATGAGAGAAAGCAAATGTGTGTCACTGTAGCAGGTGTGATGCCTAACATTCTCAAGAAAGGACTAGAATTGAGCTTTATAATTTCAAGGACTGTGTATCATGTTACGATAGCTAAGCTTATTATTTTCAAAGTAATAGACTAATCAAAATTCCATAATCAGGGAGTCATAATTCCATAATCAAATGTACTACACTTTGGAAGAACTAAAAGATCATAAAAATACTCTCACTTTATTATATTTTCATCTTACAAGCCATTAAAATAAAAGGACTATTTATCTCTTAATGTATCATTTTTATTAAAACATCTTACTGCTTAGATTTTCTACATGTTTGTTTTTAAAATTTTCATTAAGTTTCTTTTCTAAAAAAACTTACCTTAAAACTCTTTAAATAAAAACACTGTGTAGCACCATAGGGAACTTCACCTGCGCTGTGCTTTCACTTTGTAGAAAAATATTTGATATTGAAATTTTATACTGAAACCTGGTAGGGAA
>NW_009222486.1:79604-126264 GCF_000690835.1 Fulmarus glacialis
AAATATATATATATTCCAGTTAGCTCTACATATCATCCACCCAGCCTTACTCAAAGTTGTTTAGATGAGCACTTTTCTGTTACAGGAGTAAGTAAAGAAATTTCATTCCCCCAGCTTATTCCCTTACACCAAAAATACTAAAATTCTTCTTTTAAAATTCTAAATGCACTGGAAAAAAATGACAATAGTGTTTACTGAGGAATTATGTACTAAATTGACTTGCTTAGAAAAAAAAATAGGAACGTCAGCAAATACACAGAATCCAGTTTTACATGACACTACCAGAGAAATATCAGAGGTTCTTGTTTAGAGAGATGTAAATGTTTGACTTGTAATGACATCTGTAGATTGGGCGGTATTAAAATTCTGATTTAAGATTTTTTTTTCATTTAACACATGCATGACTGCTAAGCCAATAAATTTAGTGAAACACTTTGTCAACCTACATCTTCACCATTGAGGCACACACATTTTCCCTGCTTTTACAATATATTTGCCACTTTCTTTAATGTTTGTATGAGTATTCATGACCTATACCAGTAAATTATTCACAATATACTGCAAAGCATGTCTTCACAGACTGTAGCTTGCTCCAGTATTCCACTGCACATAAAAATTTGATGTGCAAGTAATGGTGGAAAAGGGGAAAATGCTTCAGAATATGGTAGAGATAATAAACAAAACAGATTATTGAGTGACTATACTGAAGTAACCCTCAGGCAAAATGACAAGCCAGTAAATTGCTTCAGTATTTTCCCCTCCATGAGCAAATAACAGCTAAGGACTTACTGTTAGCCAAAAACAGGACAAAAAATCCATGCAGGAGAAAGTCTAGGTTTATTTGCCTCTGGGACAGAAAATATAAAGATATCTAGCAGTAATTTGCAATGTGCCTCTGATAGCTTTTCCCCTCATACTTTGATTTTTAAATAATAATTCCTTTTGGATAAGTCCAAGTATGGCTCATGATTGTGTCCTAAAAGCTCTAGATAAATTAAGAAGCAAGATAGACTAATTATAAGGAAAGACACAAATTAATTAAAGGCTTAATTAAATAAACCTTTTACTAGTAATCACCATCTATTAGATGTTTTTAGGGAAAGTAAAAATATTTGACTTTGCTTCCAAGTTCCCAAGTAGCCTCAGACAAGCAGTCACCATACAAACGAGTAAGGGAATACTGGTAAAAATAAAATTTACAATAAGTCATTCAGAAGATTTTTGAAAATAAGATAATTTTGAAAGGCAAACACATTTTGTAAAAAGTTTTTAAGTAAATAATTATTTGATCTGAAGTCTGTTGAAGGCCATGCAGAAAATCTCATTGACTTCAAAGGAGTTTGGATTAAGCCTTAAGTGAACAATATACTTCTTTTTCTATAGACTATGGAATTATAGACAAAGAAAACCTTTACCAGAAAGACATGTTGGTTATTTCTTTTCATTGCAGGATTGTTACCTAGCCTATGAGAGCATCATTTTCAAATGCACCAAAGCTACTGAAGGAGCTCACCTCTCAAAGAAACATACATTTGTAACTCATTTAGTCACTTCTGAAAATTTTATATGACTATATATTCTCAAGAGGCACAAAAAGAACATTAGAATTTGAATCCTCTAATGGTGTACTTTTGTGTATTGCTCTGCTTTTCTACAAGTTGATACCCCAAACTAGCTGACAAACACTGTACTCTGCAGTTCTGTCATGTGCATTGTTTTCCTTTCGTCTATTTTGTCATACAGAGCTCTTTTAAATAAAACATTGTTTCAATTCTTATAACAAGACACATGAGTTGACAGCTTTTAGTTTTGTTTAAAGGAAATACTTGAGCTGAGTGAATAATTCCTTTGTGAATAATTTATTTGATGATTTTTGCTATTTTCCCTGTTTACAAATTGTTTGTACAAATGGTACAGCCATCGGGGAGGGGGAGGAGGGGGACAGGGAGAAACAAAAAACCTACTGCAGTGGGAATAGGTAGAGATTTCTAAAATATCACAGAATAAAATAATTTCTGTAAGTTCTTTACATCATCCTATAGACTTCTGTAGCTGGAATACAATTCCTGTACATTTCTCTTCATTGGCTGACTATAATAGGTATTAAAGACTTACTTTCTAGGAAAAACTATGAAAAAAAAAAAATCACATCATCAATCAAAACTGCAAATCTTCTCTGTTATGGCATCACAGAGCTTGAGCTGTTGTGATCAGCTTAAGACCGAAGTAAAATTGCAGTGGTAATTCAACAAAGGAAAAACAAAGCTAATTTTCCTCCACACGTGTAATGATGCTTTAAACATCATATATTATGCAGTGAACTTCATATGATCAGTTATCAGGTTGGGAAGTCTTTCACAATGGTTTTGATCTCCATTTTATTAAGGACTTTTCTATATTTGAAAGTTACAAAGTTAAAAAGATTATTGACGATACTTTAGTATAAAAATGGCTAATCCAAAACCAAAGAAAAAACAAAAACAGCAGCAGAGTAACTTTCTCTACCAACTAAGGATTTCATTGGTACACACAGCGAAGAATTTGCTAGGAGTCTCCACAGTCTGCATTTCTGCATTTTACTGCCTCTCCCTGTATTTCTCTTGAGGCTTTACTACCTTAATAATTTCTGTCCTATGCGCTGCTCCCTTCTTTCAGCATTTGATATTAAATTTCTGGTCGTGTTAAAAAAAAGCTTGTTAGGCTGCCTGGATAGATGGTAGGTCCTTCACTCTTAAAATCCTCATCCATTCTCCTGCTGATGACCCTTGGTTTATCAGGGAAAATACCTACTTTCTATTATATATAAAAACAAGTAAAAAGCTGAACAATAAATACTGGATGTTGAATAGCAAAATATCAAGTAAATGAAGGTACATTCAAGGTTTTAAAAAAAATAATATCTCCTTTCTACTCAACAGGCAACAGAAGTATTCCTGAACATACGTGATAGCATACACAGAGAAAGAACGTGGCCTTGAAGGAAAAATGCTGTATTCCGCTATCCAAGTGATCAAAGACTTAACAGGATATAGAGGTTTAAGTGTTCTGAAAGAAATAGCAGATAGTAATATTTGTTTAGATAGAGAACTGTGGTGGTGCATTTCCCCTCCTGCCCAGACCGCTCTACGACCTCAGGAGCCCCCGTTAGGCCTTGGCCTTCGTGCAGCGAGAGGGGCGGTGAAGCGTCCCTCGGCCGTACCAGGCACTCCTGCATGGCAGAGGTGGGGAGCACCTGTTGCCTGACCCAGGTAGGGAACGAGCGTGGGGATAATTCTTCATCCCTGACAGCCTTGAAACATTCCCTATCCGGATCGTAGCTCGAGTGGAACAGTACCATTGTTACTGTTCCGGACTGTGGCCAGGATGGAAATTTAGTGATGACTAAAGCCAATCATCTCGTGACCCTATAAACCACGGTCCTAAGCGAGACCCTTTGAGCTCTCCTGGGCCGCAGCGGGCTGCGCCCAGAATCTCCGAGTGGGACGCTTCTCAGGGTTTGCAAACTCTCGAGTTTGCGATATTCAGAGGACTATCGGGGCCTGGGCTGAAACACTCCTCGGGGCTCAACCCTTTGCTCGTTGAGAAATACCAAGACATTTAACGTGAGTATTTCACGAGATTCAAGGGTAATTTTTAACAGGTACCTTTATCTAGCTTTGGGCCCTTGTGTGTGTGTATGTGAATTGATTTAGGTAACGTGGAGGGGGTGTGTGTGCGTGTGTGTGTGTGTGTGTGTGTGTGTTGATTTAGATAACCAATAGTAAGCATACTCTGTAATTAAGTCACTGTCATGACTGTAGTAGACCTTATTAACTCACTTTGTAAATGTTAAATTAGTCAGTGATTAAGTGCTGCTAAAATCTTGTGATCCAGCATAAAACTGTGAATGAAATTTAGATTGCTGCTAAACACATATAATCCCTTAGTCATAAACTGTTGACCAAGTCTGAGACCAGGGCTAGATCCAGCCACACCTAGACTCCTCTCTGAGGAGGAGTTTAGAAAGCAAGGGGGTCTACTCTGAACCTCATGACTCAACGGGAGGGTCTCCTTACCCTTTTTGTCCTCAGTCTCTGTATAGAATCATTCCAACTCAATTCTAACACGATGTTCCTTTGTATGCTTATCCCACGTAATAAGTAACCTTGCCATCGAATTCCGTTAAGTTGCGATTTTATAAATTTCTATTAAAATCAACTTTTTGTTAATACTTTTGACAGTGATTCTGTAAGCAACATCCAAACCACTCACTCATGACAAGAACAGAGGAGAACCTAGAATGAGGCTTGTTTTATGACATTAAATAACATCAGATTGACAAAATACAATTCCCTGAAGACGGTAAATAACTTGACCCCACTGGCACTATAAGAATGTTTTAGTGATTATGATGATGACTGAAAAAATTCTGGATGTTCTCAGATAAATAGGTATGAGGTGAAGCGATGCTGCATTTGATGGCAGAGGAAGTTTTGCCATTGGCTGCAAGGAGCCAGGAATTCACTCAGGAAATCTCCCAACCAAACTTCAAACATGTAATAAAATCTGACTCTGTTTTTAGAGCAGTTTAATGCCACTGCAATTTCACTTACTTCAAACACTTATCCCAATTTACATCACTCTACCCAAGAAAAAAATTATGACTCCCCATAACAGGCTGTACCTAGTCCCTAAGCAACATCTTACGCTATCTGTGAGATCTTCCTAAGCAGCATCAAGGGATGTTTTACTTGGCATCCCTAGAAAAAGTGCCATAGTTGCCTACATGAAGTATATTTGCATGATTTAATTAACAAAAAGATCTTAATTATGATTCTTATTACCATAAGGTAACATTATACAGCTCCTAAAAATACAACCTTAGTGAAAGCAAATGCATCTCAAAAGCCTTCCATGAACCTAATATATTAAAAGTAGACACTTCTGGAAACCTACAGTAATTTACTGTTCTCTCTTTAATTTAGTCCTGCTGGGCTGATATACTGGATATCTATGATTAGCTGGTGTTATAATTAAGGAAGCAATGTGATCTGAATGAAAATTCAAGCAGCAGAGTTCAAATCCTAGATTTACACAGATTTCTAGCATTATCCTAGAAAGTCTTAGCTTCTTCTCCTCAGCTTTTTCTATATGTAAAGTGAAGATAATATTTTATTTACTTTACAAGAATATTATGCAACTGAACTAATGTCCACAGAATCTCTGCCTGCGGCAAAAAAGTATTACACAAACACACATCTTAAAGGAGGAACCGAGCCTTTTAAAAGGAAAAATTTCAGACAACTTCCACTCCAAATTCTCTTAGTTTGATATGAAAAAGGTACCTGGTATAGAAGCAATTTGAGATTCACAGAGCTGACAGATCGATGCCACAGGGGTGATCAAGACACACACACCCCCCCCGCCCCCAACACATGCACAAATTATACGTTAATAACAGGAAAACAGATTATGAAGTAGAGGAATGAAATTTGCTAATGATGCAAATGGGTAAGGGAATGGCTGAAGTCAGAACAGAGCCAAAATCAGTAATATTTATAGAAACTTAGGAGCAGTAGTTCTGCAAATTTAGTATAGAGATCCTGGAGATACCAAGGTCACAAAGAAAACTACAGGAACTTTAAGTCAGATGCTGTGAAACTGAAACAGAAGATAAAATTTATACTAGGAGCTATGTGAACAAAACCCCCAAACTTGCCATACTGAGATCAGAATGGTGCTGATTCTCATTCACACATGGTCCTGCCCATTCTCCTTCCTTTGTAAAAAGATTTGAGTATGGATGTGAATGTTACAGATCCTTATTCTACGCCCCTTAAACCACTCAGGCCATGTACAGGGGCTTCATGCCAATCAGAACCCGTAGCTCAGATTTCTGTTTGAATATGAGCATCTATAATGACAAAGTCAATGGAGTTGTTCAAGAGCTGAAATAAGCCCAGTGACTTCGTTGGGAATTTTGAATGAGAAGAAATTGCAGGTTCCAGCCTGGAAGATTAGAAGATTTGAGGCTGTAGTTCCAGCTGATGCACAATTTTTTTTTTATCACCTTTTATGTGCCACTTTGCCTTCTGCTTCCAAATTGCTGCACTGTGAAAAGTAGCAATCCTAATTATCCTGACACCCTTACTCACACTGTTGTAAGTGCTGTTGAACCGAGTGTGGATAAGAATCAGTGTGGATCTCTAATCACTGGCACGTATGCAACCACGACCTAACTTTATGGATGGGTCACACACTGAACCTGAACACTGAACAGGGAAGAATCTAGTTCTTCTCAGAAGAGTTTCATAGACTAATCTGAAAGGCAACCTAATCCTAAGAAACAACAAAATGCAGTTTCACACTTTGTGCTAAAGGCTTGCAGAATTACAGATGAGAAATTCACCCTTAATGAAAATCAATGGGACTTGTGGTCCTAAGTCACTCAGGTGCTTTTCAATATTTAACCTAGGTCTACTCCCACAGGGATATGATTTTCATAATTACCTGCTGTTGGCCTCACTCTGCTCCTGCTACCACTGACTTCAGGAGGAACAGAGTTGGGTCACCACTGAAGTCTTTAACAAATTCCAGCCTTACTGCAAAGAAATTTTAAAAATTAAAATATTCACAGTGTAAGTCTATTGAGACCATTAGAAAACCATATTACAATATTTTTCTTAAGAAGTGTAGATTTCTTCTAGAGACTGTGCAAAAAGGGGCAATTTTCTGTTCTTACATCCCCTGCAAAATTAAATACTTTGCAAACACAGAAAATATTCTAAAGCATGTATCAAGGTAATATTTTCAGCAAATATAGGTCAATCTTTCACACCAGTAGTATTAGTTATGCAAGACAAGGCAAATTCGGAAAACACAGGCAAAGAATAAAGAAATATGAATATTATGCAAATAACAATCTTCCCCAAAATGTAGTAACAATGACTACTAAAACCTAACTTGAAACCATATTAATCCACTCTTCATAAAGAACTGATGTAGTAAATAGAATAAAAATTATAACAATGATAGTCTCATTAGCAGACCTGGGTAGCAAATTATGCAGCCTTTCACGCTGAATTAATCTCCCCTCCCCCCATTCATTTATACCGCCTGCTGAGAAAAAAAAAATCCGTTTGAGGCAGACTGATTGTATTGACCTTCTTTCAGTTAAATTAAACCTGCTATAAAACTAAATTGGCAAACCTCAAGTCATCCAGGCGTGATGATCACAGATAGACACAGATGGGGGGCGGAGTTCTCATGTATTTCAAGTTATGAAAGGCTAAAGTCGGTCAAAAAAATGTAAATAATGCTAAGAAAGAGAATCCAGATGTTCAAAGAGTAATCACATATTGATAAAAGACTTCAGTTAAGGTCAGCAAATTTCCAGTTCCTGGGACTTTCTGCTGAAAAAGAGATTGTAGACTACACACACCTCCTCACACATTCTGTTCAGGAGCTTATCAGCGTGTGGGGAGCCACGTATACAATCCCCAAAGATCAAAGAAACATCATTGCTGTGAGTTCAAATTACTCTGTTTCTACGCGTGGTGTTTTGTTTTCTTTTGGGGGCAAGAGGGTTGTTTGCTTGTTTTGTTGTTGTTTTTCAAAATGTATTTGTTTTAATTTACATGAACTCTAGGCTTTTTTGAGGGAAAATTGGTAGGCGTGGACACAGATATGCTCATCTAAATTAAGGTTGTTAGGAGCATAGTTATGCACTTTTCTGTAGAAATGAATTGAAAAATAAATCTCTCTGATTTCCTTTTGCCTCTTGCTGGTTACTTGCTACGCTTCATAGTTCTCACTGTTCCCTCAGAAGTGCAGAGGTACTTGCTTAACTTTAATTTCTCAAGAGTGACAACACAGAAGTGCTTTGCCAGTGACCCAGACTTGCAGAGCAGTAAAGAATTGACTTTACAGACTTAGACCAGATGGTTGCATCTCAGAACAAGGTAGTAAGCTTTCCTAGAGCAGAAGGGAGAACGAGAGGTAATCCACAGTCCTGACTACCTCGGAGTGAACAGATTCATGAATGAAGTTTAGCTCGTTTTTTGTGCCCAAACGTTCCAGTATATTTAGGATATTTAATAAATTTAAATACATTGTAAGAGACAGTAATTTTTTCCTTCATTTTATTAATTTTGTGCCATATTATATGCGGTTCTTTAAGAGGTTTCTTTGCACTGCTGACATCTAGCATGACACCTCCCCGCACAGCTGTTGGGACACAGCCTTCACATGATACACAACCTTAGATCCTTCATTCATTGATCTGGCAGCTTTCCTCCCTCGCCCAAGTTCAAGTTCCCTCAGCCAAACGTCAGCAAAAATTGTTTCAGAATAGCTCAGTTTGCGGTGTGCTCATTTCAGCTCTCAAATTCCATTTCATTGGTTTAACTTATATTCTTAGCAGGTTACATGCTTAAAACAGACCTGTTAGAAAGTGAGCTATTAGGAAATAATTTTTTAAATATAAATACACACATACTTTACACACACACTCCTCTTTAGCAGACAGAAAATTTTGTTCAACTAGTGCTGTTCCTGAATCTTAACTACATGAGGCTTTTAAAGTGTTGTAAAGACAAAAGATGAAGTAAAACCAAGTCAGCAGAGCTTTTCCCTTCTGGATTACACAAGAACTTAGACCTCTTCTGTAATAAATTTACTTTGACAGCTGCTAAAAAATTTACCAAGCTTGACAACATGCATAGAAAGCAAAATAGGACAGAGAATTGTGTGGGCTTTCCTGCTAACCCCAAGAAAATGTTTATTTAAAAAAAAAAAATATTTAATTATATTTGTGTGGTAAATTTCAAATGATAGGTTTGTTAGCTACATTCTACTCTCCCACAGGTGCTATTTTATGTAGTCATTTTGTAGACAATGTATTCTTCTCTCATATATAGCTCTGAGGAATAAACGAGAGCTCGGTTTGAGCAAGCGCTGGATTGTATTTGGAATATAAAATACACTGCCTTGTCAGGAAAAGTAACTTCTCCTTTTCAGACTAAGATAAAGCAGAAAAACAGTGCTTTGATGATTTCTACAATGAATTTGGAGAAATGACTTTGAAGAATTCTGAGCTTCTCAGAATTTCACTTTCAGCTACAAAAGAAGATTAGTTTGATTTTGTACCTATATGGATTTGAATCCATCTCACTTTCCTCCTTAATGCTTCCAAAGTGCTAATGGCAGCGCAAAAGACTTCAGTGGTTCAACATAAATGAAAACAAATTGCAGGAACTGTGGCCAAGCTAAGTACTGGGACTGCTGCATGTCAAATGAGAGTCAACTGTTTACTCTGCTAGCGTTCAGTGCAGATTGCTACATTGATTTGTTTAAACTGCACACCGCATTAATATTTCTTATCTCATCCCAAAGCCTTGGCTCTATCAAATTTGGAAGGCGATAACCCAGTATATTATAGGAAGAACATGTGCTATCAAGTAAAGCTTTAAATGTGATTGACTGAAATATATTGATTTTGCATGGTTGGACTTGAAATGTAATTTTGAACAGAAGAAAAAGGGCAGTAGCTCACTACTGCTGCAAAGATTGCACGCACAAGGCAACAGAAGAAAATTTCTTGACTATATAAAATACACGTTTCCTAATTGTTAATCACCTTTGAAAGATCACTTTCTTTTGGTGCTTGTTTGTTTTTCTATGTGCTCAAAGTGAAACATTTAAAATGAATTATGGCTGGAAAGAGAAGTTCCTGAGCAGTATTTATGTCATACCTTAGGAGGGCACTGCAGAACGCAAAGGGACACAGGAGAAATGTAGGATGTAACAGTTTCTTCACAGAGTTTACAGGGAAATTTAACATTTAATCTTAAAGAGATTTTTTTTTTTCCTGGCTGATAGGAAATAAATCATACCCCAGTACTGCGGGCCAGAGCATCCCAGACAGATAATCTAAGCATCTAAAACATTCCTCATCTACTTTCAGAAACTGATAATTAATGGCATATAAAAAGTCGCTTTACTACACATGCAAGTACCATATATTCACTTTATTTCACCATGAAAAATTATTGATTTCAACATCCTTTAGAGATTTTAAGAGTGTGTGTCCATGAACTTCTCTTCCTAACTGAAAACATGCTAGAAAGTGAAGATTTCCTCAGATCCCTAGATAAATTGATTTAAGTCATACTTGTGGGTTATTCCGCAAAAATTACATCTTGCAGGATAAATTTTTTTTTAAATTAATAAATTTCTCTAAAAGCTTTAAGTAGAGAAAGAGGAACTTTTTAATCAAACAATCTTACTCCTTGCTCTCTTAAATGTCTTAAGTTATCAACGAATGAAGGAAGACTTTACAATGTGTTTCCTTGAGCAATTTCTGCTGATAAAAAATTTATCTGGAGCAACTCTTGCAAAACATCTAAAATCCATGTATTTTCACTGGGTAGATTCTCAGTAAAAGATACTGAATAGAACAATCCAAGAAAATCGAGAGTTCCTGTAACAGACTAATTGGAACATGTTCACATTTTTTTCCCTGGTCTGTTTTTTTCCTTTTTCTTTTTTTTCCTCCCCCTAAGGCTTCCTGGACTTTATGAATGTATTTCCAGCTAAGCAGAATTCAGATTTGCTAATAAATAAAATACCTCCAGAATTCAGATATGGCAATAAAGCCTACTTCAGCTAACCCACTCAAAAGGATTCTTGGTTCCTCTAGAGATCTTGTTTAGCACATTTGACAAATACTGGGTTCTGTGACACTAAGTTGAAGGGTTTCTTCTACTAGATTGAAGGGTTTCTTTTTGGTCCCCATCAAGTTTGGTTATTTTCACGCCTTTTGTTTTGCCTTTATAGTTGCAGACATTGAAGACACTACCGGGAGCATCTGTCTAGTTCTACCAGAGCATTGTCCCAGCTGTAATTGTATTGTGGTCTACGTAGTGGGAGGCAGATTACTTTTTTCCAAGCAAAAGCGTATTTCAATATTCTTGCGGCTTCACAGGCTTTTGGTGGTGGTGACATACTCTGGAATTATGAACTGCAAAATGTACCCTTTGTAATGTGGGTAGAGTGATAATTATATGGGACTGAGCCAAAAAAAAAAAAATCACATACTGCAAGCAGAAAAGACTAAATCAGTGGGTAATCTAAATAACCAGGGCTTAAGGACCAGCAATTAGAAACACCAAGCGAATTTAAGAAATTAGCATTAATAATAAGGTATAATAAAAGCAATGTGACCTTTGACTTGGCATAAACAAAGAAACCACAATAAATGACTATGACACAGAAGCAGAAATGCACAGGGAAATCCCAATGTTCAAAGAAAGGAAAAGAATTTGGTGTTAGAAATGAAAAGAAGCGCATGGCTCTGTGAAAGGAGTTGATCATGTCAGACCAGCACTCTGGGGACAACTGACCGTACCACCAACGGCATGAACTGATGTTACAGTATATCTTTGGGCAGCCCAGCTGCCTTAGGCACCTGCTGTGTACACAGATATTCCCTAGACCGGTGCTAATACTGGTGCCTAGACAGAATCAGCAGAGGGTGGTAATTTTGTATGTGATTCAAGACCCTTATGAGTCAACCAAAAGCCCTAAACCAGACCTCAGTGAGGAAATGCTTTCCTGCACAGAGCTAGTCCCCTCAAATTGAGTGACACTAAGGGCAGTAGTGGGAGGCTTACACCACAGTGAAAATATGGTGTGACAAGCTGTTCTCAAGAGATTTCCACAGCAATTTTCCACCTTAACACATCAGACCATACAGAGCGAGTTCCTGAGCATCTGTATCACTGCACCTCAGGATTACTTCGTTCAGAAAACAAGCTTGTCTGGGTGTTAGAACAAAAGTGACAGAAAAGCAGGTACACAGCAAGGTTCATTAATCGAAGTCTGTTTGCTTTTAACTTTCGGGTGGTAACCATAGCTTGAGGTCACCTCTTGAGAACTTAATCTTATAAACCCCGACAAGCGCGTATCTTGTCAAAACTAATCTTGGTGGGTTTGTACACGCTACCCATTACAGCTGTTATCCGGTACAATCACTCCCCATCAGAACATACCAGATCATAGAAACTGGTGCACACACTTACTCGAGGATGCCGGCATTCAGATTGGGCAGCAGTCAGATGGAGAAGTCAACAGCGGTCCAGACCCAGGCTACAACAACAGGCTCCCGTTTCAGCAGCACTTAGGAGGCTGTCTTTGTACTTCCTGGGGGGAAGTCTAGACATAGTCACACAAGCAAAGTCATAATCAAATAATGCTACCGAACGCAAAAATCTTGCTGCGTTAAGACAAACACGTCTGGAGTATAGATCTGCAACTCCTGAGGAAAATCAATTATCTACACATTAGTTAATTTAAACTTTCGCAGAGTTGAGCATGTAATTTGCAACGAGCGATTTCCCTATGAAAACAGATGCTTTTTGTCAGCCAGGATTTTTCCACATTTATTCATTTTTTTCTGGTGCTCATTCTTTCTCTCGTATTTTGTATGTATCTGTAAGATCCATATACATATATTGACATACAAATAGAAACGAGCACAAGTAGTAAAGAAAATCCAGACTAGCTATCCAATATAATAGCTTGTCTTATTACTCAAAACTTTTCCAAAGAGAAGGAAATGTTTTGAGTGCATTTAACTCCCTTTGACATCAGCTTTTATTTAGTTCAGCTGGAGGTCAATGGGAACTGACTGCCTTCAGCAACCTGAGAAGGACATTTAGCATTTTACAGGGCTGTAACTTGTAGCTATTTATATAATTCAATTGGGCAAGACCTATAAACTCTGACAACACTAAAAGGGTCTGCTCCCGAAAGATGCTGAGCGTGCTTACTGCTAAGGAGGCCCCGGCCTCATGCTCACGAATGACAGTGCAGGTACTTCTTCCACCAGCATTGTGCTAGCACAGGCTTTTCCCTTCCTCTGTCCCAGCTAATACATTAAGATTACAAGCCCAAGGTCCTGCCAAATGTACCAGCAAAGTGACTTCTCTAAACCCTATGGAATTAAACATGGATCAATTCTGACCTTGCATTTTGGGAGAAAACAAATTTCTAACCCTTGAAATTATGTTGAATCTTCTGTACGCACCAGTAGTTGATATGCCTCTGGTACACACTGTAGCTTGCTGTGTAAGCCTACAGCTTCTTGTTTTTGTCTGATTCCACTCTCAGACCCAACACGTGCTTGTGTTCCTTAAAGGCAGGGAAAACTCTTCCACATTCAAAGAGCAGAATATGACTTAGGCACCTTTCTCCTGTTTATCTCCCTTGGCTCATAAAATGTGCATGGGATGCTATAGGCACAAAAGAAATTCTTCCACTTTATGGTCACATAAGACTTTCTTTTTGAAAGAACAGCTCTTAAGCAACAGTACATACAGGAATCATATTCCAGCATTGTGCATCCTAAATTAAAAAGAAGGCTTATGGGTAGTTGTCAATCATAAGCATTGCTTTTACCCATACACTACAGGCTTCTTTATGGCCACTGAGCAGTGGAAGGGCAACGAAGGATCCCTCAGCAAATGTCTGGAAATTGAATTTTTGTCCTAATAAAAGTCCACAGATCTGAGAAAGCAATTCCGTTCATTTCAGTCGGGAGCAGTTTCTCTGTCAGGCACCTGTTCTTCCAGAGACAGAGCTTTCATGGAAGGTTTAGCTACATTGTCAATGATGAAAAATGGCAAAATAGCTGTTCTGGTTTTACTGTGTTGTGTCTACAGTGCTTCTGAACAAGCTGCTGAAAGGGATGTGTCAGGCAGGAACATGGCAATATTCAAATAACTGCTTTCTTAATAGAAGGGGAAAAAATGTTTTGAGGACACAGCTTATCTAAATGATTATTTTGGTTTAGACAGCCTTACATTTCACTGTCAATTACATGCAAATTTTAACAGGCTACAAATACCAAAGCAGCAAAGGGGAAAAAAAAAAAACCAGCTCCATGAAATAGTTCTCTCTGTTTAAAAAAAAGAATAATTGAATAATGAGACTGACGCCTATATCTTCCAAAGAAAAGGCTTTAAATATAAGGCTTAGATTTATATGGTAGTAATAATGGATCATACTCTCAGGACTGCCCAGAAGCACAGAGCAGCCTTAACTAGCTACCTGTGGATTCCCCCTGAGTTACACATTTCTCTAGATAGAGAAAATGCTTTTGACCCTCCCAACCTTTTCATTTTCTTTTTTAGTGCATATAGTATTCTTTTTTCTGGCATCTGTGTTTCAGAGAGAAAAAAAGAAAACCTGTCAAAATTTGTAAGTACAAAACATTTCAGATTACCCAAACTGTCCTGCAGAAGAGACAGCATGCACTTTTCTCCGAATTTAACGTGTAAATTTCAGGACTGATTTTCCAGCTGGATCTATATGTGTGTGTATATATATGTTGTTACCGCTTTTCTATCAAGGTTACTAGGCTAAGATGTTAAGGAATCAGATGTTCTTTATGCAGCCATGCCGATGAACATGCAGTAGCCTATTTCCCTAAAATTGTATTTCCCCTCTTTGCTGACATTTCCAAGTCACGCAACATCACCTAACACTCGTTCTTGGATCCTTTTCTGGAGACCAAGCACACCCTATGCTTTTCCAAATGCGTTTAAAAATCTTTAGTTCCTCCCTTCTGTGATGCCATTGTTGGTCTGTAGACAACTACAATCTAATACAATCCTTTTACCTAACAGTGAAAATCCTTCATTTAACATTTACAATTCCAAAGCAACCTGACCTGTACAAAATGTTTGGGTCAAAACTACTATTCTGCAGACCTAGAGAAGGGGTTAACAAGAGTACGTCTAACCTGAATCACATCTCTGAGGCATCTCCTCCTATCATTTGAACTTCTTCTATTTAGAGACTTCTGGATCTTAAAATTGGTTCTCCAAAACACTTAAGCTAGATGCTGCAAGTTTAATAAAATAGGTAATATGCCTGCTGTGCTATAGAGAACACATTTAATTGGTCCCATGTATCACTGGAATGAAAGTACATCTACAAAATTGAGATGGTTCCTCCTCAGTCTTTAGCCTAATGAGATTGGTGAATTTTTCCTTCCATTCTTAAAAAGCCATGTTATTTTCAAATGTACACTACCATATTTACCTGTAGCATCTCTTGCTGATGTTAGTGGCCATTATATGAAACCTTTTATAAGAGGTTACAAAAAGTACACAAGAAGAAAGAGAGAAAGACTCAAAACAAGTGGAAAAAAAGGTCAAAATTATAACATATGAAGTAATAGCCGTGTTTAAGTATTGGGTTTGGGTGAGATTGGGGTTTATATTATAACAGTATCTCTGTTAAGACAGCTTGTCAGGAACACATCACTGCTGCCCTGGGTACCACACAACAAACAGCCAACTTCGAATAAGCCCCACACTACAGAATGACCTAAGAATAACCTAAGAGTCTACTGGAAAAAAAAAAAAAAGGCAGTTATCTGATTTTGAGTAGTCTCACAGCAGTGTTTTAAATAAGAATAAGGACTAAAACATAAGCAATGTCTGAAGGTAGCTTTTGTGAAAATGAAGCCTTTTAAATGCTTTTCATGATGCTGTATGAACTTGTGGCCATCCTCTAAGTGCTTTGCAAAACCAAGAGGCTGTTTGACCTTGGAAAACAAGCCTCTGGAGCAAAATACTGCTAAAAATAAATAATTTTTTTTTTTAGTATTTCATTAGGCAGTTGAAGTTATCTGCCTTATGCAATACTGCACTCAGAGGTCAAAACAAGTTCAGACAGCAGTGGAGCAAAAAGATGTCCTCGATGACACTATCACTGCACATTTTGCAGGGGAATTTAAGGAACATGAACATTAGTGAAAGTGCTGATGTTAAACCAGTATTAAAAGCATGTGTTGAAAACTTACTGTTTTACATTGCTGTGAAAAGCCAGTGAGGTACAGAGCCAAGGGTTACCTTAGCCTTAGCTGTGAATGTCTATTATTGTTCACTTAAACCACACTTTTAATATCAACTTTATTCCTTCTGTTCTCCTAGTTATTACCTAGGACTACCAGTGCTTTTTATTAGTTTAGAGTCTTGTGATTTTATCCAGGAATTAGCTCTAGAGCAACAGATTTCTGCCAAAGGAGAGCGCAATTGCCCAAGCGCATTAATTCTGGGCTGATGGAAGTAAAGGGGATTTTTACTGCAGACTTCCATGGGCCTGAATCTCACCCTTAGCGTCTGCCAGCACCACAGTTCACTGACAGATTACCGCCTTCTGACTCCGTATTGGAATATCAATACATACAATCACAAAAAATAATTAGTGATACCATATTCTTCAAACACACCTTTTGCTCTGTATCAAACCACTGAACTAGCAGAGTTAATTATTTTACTGTAAGATTACAAGAGTACTTTAACACTGCATCTTAATGTCTGTATTATCTTTCCGCCAGGGAAGTACCTGCAGGCTCCAAGGAGAGCAACCTCAACATTTCAAACGTTGCATATCTGCATACAGCAAAAGCAGCTTTTCCCTGGGACTCAAGATGAAAAGTTTCTCTGAAAAGTTTGTTGAGAAAAACCTGTCGAGACTCATAACTGCATGCAACTTAATGGTTTATTGGCTAGCCGATACTTTAGGCCACAGTATTCTCAGTCAGTCAAGTATGGAACAACATCAGAGCAAAAACTAATATAGAAAGACTTCTGCTTACTCACTGGCTTAAGTTTGCAAGCCACTTTTTGCAGAAGGACTTATTCTGGAACTTTGTTCACTAAATATTCATTTTGAGAGGAAATGTAACTAATATCGAAGTCTCACAAAAATAATCAGGAGGACATAGCTTACTTTGTGGCACTACCATGTATTAATCTGGTCTAACTAAATGTATTTCTCCTCTTAGGCTGTCTTGGAACACTGCTGCTAATGAGATTTTTATAGTCCGTGCCAAATATCTTCATATCAATTTTCTTATTTCTAAGAAAATTATGAATAATGTATTTTTCTCTGTATCTCACAAACTAATTCTCTTTCATAGGGAGAAATGTGAATAAATCCTAATGTTAATTATTTAACATTTCTATTTATTTTTACAGGCAAAAATAATGGCATTGACTGCATTAGATGTCCCTAACATAAGATTTAACTCTGTATTAGAAGTAAAATTGCACCTTTAATTTCCATTTTAAATATTTAGATAAGAAGCAAAACTTATTAATTGAATGAATCTGACTGGCAGATAGGTTCATCTTTTGCATAGGGGCTCCTAAGTGAAACCACACTGCCAGTCTGCGTGCATTTGTCCAGATCACGAACAATGTAAAACGCACACAATCAAATAGATCTTGGCATTGCAAAAAACGTGTTTCATACTGCTAAGTGTTCACAAACAGAAAAGGATCCATCAGGTCCATCAGTTGGGTTCATTCTTCTTGTAATGACAGACTGACACACAAATGATGTGACTCAACTCTCAGCACACTGTGCTCTGCATCCCATTTACACTGCCATTTTAGTGCTGCGTCCTCACAAGGATCAGCTACGTTGCCATCTGCAGCAGTGACCCGAGATGAGCAGCACTCCTGAACATGGCTCCTCACACAGGCAAACTGAGGGTAAACGAGCTCCAGCCCGCTCTCCTCCCTGCTCACCTGCCAGGCTGTGGATCTGACGCAGATCGCTGCTTCTACAAAGCTGGCAAAGAGGGAAACCTGGCATTGCCAGGTCACCCGTAATCTGCACCTGCAATTGTGGAATTTCCTGTGCGCCGCTCCTCAGGACTGTTAAATGGGTAAAAACGCACGAATGCGAACAAGTACTTTGAACTGGGATGCAAATTTAATGAGGTCTCGGTTGGCCTTAATTCAAATTCCTCCTGAATGCAGAAGTTTTAATCTACAAGCCCATTTCTGGACAAACTTCTAACTGACGTAGAATGGCATTGCTTTACTCAGTGGTGGAAGCATTAGTTTTCAGCAGTTCTCTCTTTTCCAGTACTTTGTTTTTATCTATATATATGCATGCACGTATACATACAAGCTTATAGACACGTATACATAATAGTATATCATGTATGTACAAAAATGGGTGAAAGAAGGCAATAAAATGGCTGAGCTAAGAGTTGCAGACTTTCATAACAAGTATGTATATATGCACACAGACACATTTGATTACAGAATAGTTCAGCAAGAAGTTCTTGTCTTTAAAGTACAAACATCCAGGATCCTGATTTTCACGGTTGGTGCCAGGTAAATTGGCACCAGTGAAATCAACTGAGCTGGCAAAATTAGTAAGAGCTGAGGACCTGAACAGCCTTTGGGAATATAAATCTTCCTTGGGTGCAGAGAATGCACATTTTCAAAGACATTTAGACATCCTAGAGTTTTGACAGCATGAGCTACTGTTTGTATATTTTTTTTTTTTTCCTCTTTCACATGGAAAAGGCAGCAATATACATAGAGCAACCAAGGTGCTCTCAGGAATAACAGATCACTTGCCTAGCTATGAAAATAAGCTCAGTTTAAAATTCGTTGCTTTTTTCCAGCAATGCAAATGATGCTAAGTGATTCAATTCTCACATCCATTTACAGAAACAATTATAAAAGAGGCAATAGCATATAGATCTCTTAAGCCCCAGCGTATCTTCCAATCCTGATTTAAAAAACAAATGCCTGCCTTGTGAAAATCATGTTTAATAATTCTTCTTATGGGCACTGTGCAGGGAAATGAAAGAACTGTAGCTTTAGGCACATTCTGCACACTGCTGTGTTAGCCCGTCTCCCTGAACAGGAGTTAAAAACTACTGGAAATAAACATAACATCTGCATTTTCTCCCACTTCAAATTTTACAGCTAGCAGAGGTTTACATTTTATTCAAGCATGTTGTTAGGGGAGAGGGGAGGAACAACTGACCTTTGAATCAGTAACAAAAGTCTTGTCAAAACCAGCTAAATATACAAAAGTTAAGCCTGAAACCATCAGATGCAGTGTTTCAGTTAAAAAAAATATATATATATCCAGTACGTCTTCAGAAGAAGATGGGAAAGGTAAATTTTCTATCTGCAATACCCAGCTACAAAATGAGAAGATAATGTATTTCTAGTTCTTTCCTCTGGATTCTATGGCTTTTGTTCTAATAAGAACACAGCCAAATCCTGACATCATCTACTACTTCGATATTGTGATAAGCACACTACGACTACCTTCATAGATCATTTGGCGCTAATACAGAGAATTTCTGTATTAAAAAAAAAATCTGAAAATAGCCTTTGACCCACCGCACCTAGCCTTTACTGAGAAATAGAACAAGCCCCACTCCTCTACATCCAGAAGCCTGCAACATCTGAAAATACAGAGGCTCTCATGCAGTTAAAATGTCTTCTAATTAAAACAAAAATTTGAGTGGGTCCCTTTAGAGAGAGAAAGGCTGGGAGGCTGAGGACACTGACTCTTTTTATGTGCAGATTGCCTGCCGTAGCCACTCAGCAAGTCTCTCCTTTTCAAAAGCGCCTATCTGGCCAGATTTTGTGAAATCAGTGGAGCTTCACCAGCTGACAAAGGATGAGGGTTTGTCGCCATGTGTGTCATAAAGCTGCTGGCATCTTCTTGCCAGTGTTTCCCCAGAGATTCATTGCTTTCTGGTTGTCCCACAGCTTCCTGTCATTTGTCTCAGATTTTGATTTCACTTTGATTTTGAGTGGAGTTGCAGATAAACTTGGGTGAATAACAGCTGCTTTGAATTCATATTTTTCCTTCCTTCCCACCCTCAATTGGTTGCGGTCTGAAATGAATTTTAATTGTGGGTATGCTGAAAACATGGGAGAAATATAAATTGAAAAGTTGAAATTAATGGTACTTTCAATCAAAAAAAATGAATGGATATTTCAAGACAAAAAGGTTGTTTCAAGGAAAAAAAGGAAAACAGCAACACGAAGAAGAAAACATTCTGATTTTGGGGAGATTATCTAAAAGGTGGAGATTTCCAAAGAAACCATTACAAAAAACTGATATGAATTCTGCAGTAGACTACTGCAGAATTGCCAGAGCAGCGTATTTTGCTCTACAAACATTTCCATTAAAAAATACCGTCATGATCTAGACTGTCTTCTGCAAATATCAGTCCCTGAGATCCTGAAGATGGGCACCTCAAAATCCAGAAATCAGTCCAGGATTGATGTGCATGCTTTAATATTGTTATTGATATCCCAGCATTAGGATTACAGAACTTCTGGTGAAGTGTGTGCATCTTGGTAAATACAGCTGACTTTCAAATAAACGTAAAAAAAGTCACTTCATTTAAAGTTGTCTTCTAGGGTAGTTTTTCAGTACAACATTAAGTTGAGTAAATCATTGGTCATTCCAAAGAGGCCTCAGTTTCCTGGTACTATTGGAGCAGTCTTTTCTTTCAACAGAGAGATGATACTAAAGGAGTGGAGGTTATGAATGCAGAAAGCAGGTCAGAAGCCTGGGAACGGCCACTTTCACCCAGCAAGTTCCTACCTCTCCTCTTCAATTTAACCACGGCCCTCCCAGTGCAGATTCCCCATCAGACATCACTGCAGGAGCAAGCACCTCAGCAGTTATTACCAAATAAGCGCTGCACCTCTACGTTACTCATTAAATCAAATTCTAGGAACTGGAACCAGAAGGGCTGATCCATACATATGCGACCATGAAATGGCTTTGAAAAAGGTGTCTCTTCCATTTTACAATCCTGCTATTCCCACATGTATGCAGAAAAATGAGTAGACCCACCACCACGTATCTCTGACAGCGTTAGATGCTTCTGTTGGGAATTACATTACCATTTCCTAGGAACTACCTGCAAGTATCTTCTCAGTCTCACTATTAAATACAGAGCTTACAGAAGTTAGCATGTTTCATATGCACAGTATAAATGCCATTTAAGAATCACACCAAGGGTGTGGGATGAGATTTTCAAGGTGAGATTGAGAACTCTAATGGAAGTGGAAAAAGAATTTAATCAGCCACAGCAAACCTGTCAAACTTTCTATTTCACTGTCTGCCATGCGCAAATATGCAGAATAACCATTGCTTAATGGAAAAAAGGAACTCTAACATACATTAAAACCAACTGTTAGAATAGATGCACAAACACTTAAGGTAAAATTTGTAGCAGGATATGCCTCTGAAAATTCCCTTATGAGGCTTTTGAAATGCTTGTATGAAGGACTCTCTTTGCTTTCAATCCTCTATTTATTCTTAATATACTGAGACAAGAAAAAATAGACTCATTTCAGCTTCCAGATCCATTACTCTAGGCAAGCAGAATCAGTTTAGTCCATGTTTTTTTTCCCCAATACTTAATTAAAACTCTGTGGTAAAGGGAAGTATTTTCTCTGCAATATTAATCTTGTTTTATTCTTTCTCTTTTTAAATAGGAATAAACATCATAAAGCATATGATTAACTAAATGCTGAAGTTAAACCTTGTGCCTGCACAGGATCTCACTGACATTCCACTTCAGTAGCTTCCAATGTCCAGAACCTGAGCCAGGGTTGGCAGGGAAGCCAAAGAGCCCCCCTCACTAGTTTTGCTTCTCACAGCCACCCCCAAACCTCCAGTCATTAAGCAGGATCAAATTTTCTGTTATGCACTGAACAAACAGAGCAAAAGCTTTCTATCTAAGTCAAGAAATCACAAAAAGAAATAAACAGCAACAGATCCAGATCCCATAGTAGAGCTGCTACTCCAAGAAATATCAGCATACAGCAGAAAGCCGGAGCCTATTAGTTAAGACAGCAGCCAGATGGTGACTGGACCTAAATTCATTTCTCTGCGTGATGCTACACTTTGTGTGAACATGCACAGCTACTTGCATTAACAAAGACTTGGAAATCTCTATACCCACTCCCCCACGCAGGGCAGACAAACCCTTAGTCAGCATGGTGGATACGGTATTGATACAGTCTAGTGGCTTCCTAAGTGCGACGTTTATAAAACATCGTAGCAACAGATTTCAAGAAAGAATTTGAAGAGTTCTCAGACAGCTCTGAAAATTTGTGATAAACTTCTAAAGCATGAAGGGGCAACATGCAAGAGAACAAAAAAGCGCTTGAAAGAAAACCTGACAAGGTGGAAGATAAGTAAACATAGCCTGGCTTAAGGGGCAAGGTGCAAGTCAGAACTGAAATCATGTATGGGAGATGCTAGGCAAACAGGACATTCCAGGGTAATGCGTGGTAACTTGCCACTGCAACCATTAAAACGCTCTCAGAATGATCCTTTAGGCGCTATAAATTTTAAGCTCCAGCACACAGAGGCAATCAGCTTAAAACCAGAGATCATAACAACAAAGGTAAGAAGTTGCAGTACATGGTACAGTTCCATGCAGCAAGGCCTGTCCATTCTGAAGAGTTTCACACTTCCAAGCTCCAGCTGGTGAAAAAAAATATTCCTGATGCACTTTCATTTAAATGCTTTATTTGATGATGGTCCTGTGTAGCTCCCTTAGGACCAATTTAAAGTTTACCACATCCTTTCTTTGAAGGGTACTTGTAAAGTGCTTGCAGAGTTTACCAAACGATTTGGCTATTAATATTCTATCTCTCACTCTCAACTTTCCAAAAGACTTTGAAAGCAAAGATTGATTTAAGAGTACCTCAGTATATTTCAGGATGCACATCTGCTGCTTATTTTAACATCATTTCTAGTCAACTGCAAAAACACCCATCAAACAGATGCAGAGACAAGCAAAAAAAAAATCCATCTCAGAACATTATTTTGCATTTCCTTACTACACAGTCATCTTGGCTTACATGTACAGTGGATTTACACCTGAAGAGCATTTAAGACTTTCTCTTGTGCCTTACTTTGCTATTGCTGCTGTCAATTACAGCAAGACTGAGCTTCCTCCATTATATTTTACAAAGATTGACTGGACATTTGCAGTGATATATTGCCAAAATGAATGAATGAAGCACTGTAGCTAGCCTGAAGCTGAAGTCTGCAGTCAGTCTGGACAACCTCAGCACCTGCTTTTTTTTTTTTGTGCTTTGGTTCAAAAGAGCTGCCCTCAGAGGCAGGTGCTAATAAACTCATTAAAGTCAAATAAGTCTGGTCACCATTCCTCATCAGTGGGAATTTGCTTTCTCGTCTGCTGATTTGTCATTCTGTTCTACCTATCACATATGGAGAAGAAACAGGACAGCAGAGCAATATTCTTCAGTGACTACAGCCCATCCTGCCTCAAGCACAACACTTTGCCATCCTCTGTGCACTGTATTGTTCATCCTGTGCTGCACAAGAGCCTGTGGATCAGTTTTGTAATTTGCTTGTTGATGTCAACTTCAGCATATCTTACATCAAAGAGCTATGCCAGCTGATGATGCAGTCAGTTGCTTCCTGTCCTAGGAGCTACACATTTGAGATTCTTGGTACCTGGCAATTCTTACTAATTTCAACTAGAGCTGTGAGTTATTAGCCACGCAATTCTCATGCCTCTTTATGCAGGGTGTTTTAGAAACCCAGGCTCTCATATTAGAAAGAGCACTTGAGTTGCTCCCTAATTAGCTCAGTATGAGGCATGGATGGTGCCAATTCCTTCTTTGGTCTTTATACCACAAACATTTAGAAAATTTAGAAAAAAACTCGAAAACCTAAACAATGTTGCATCCAGTATTTTCCTCAAGTAACAATTCAGCTTCCCTCAGACTGATCACCCTGACTGATCATTATAGTTGTGAACAGTAATTCTGAATTTGCAAGTTCAAACTGAGCATTCTTGAGTCAGAATTTAATTCTCTGGTTTGGGATTTCATACCACTATCTCTACAGTTCCTCACATCCCACCCCCCCTTTTTTTTTTAATCTCTTTCTTCCTCTGTGTAACATTACCTGTCAAGAAATATTCTTTAAAAGATACAGGAGGAGCTATGCATCTACAATGCACAACTCCAGATTACAAATGGAAACAATTATTAAGGAATTTTCACAGTTCTCCCTAAACAGTACTTGCTGCATTTGATGCTAGAAACATATATGGTTACTTTTAAGGAACTTTGTACAGAAGAAAATTTCTGAAATCTAAGGCAAAAATAAGAGACAATAAGAAACGCCTTTATATACATGTAACATACATGCACTAAAATAATTTGTTATTTGTAGATAGGAAGAAGAAATCACAAACAAATAATAGCAGAAGGGACAGTTACGATACATCATTTACCCTAACTGTGTTAAAGGTTAATAAATTAAAATTTGATATAAAGGCTCATGTTTGTTTAAGGACAATGAAAAGGGGAGATTATAAAAAAACCACAAAAGCACCAATGGATGACAGAGCAATTTGCAGTAATACACTCATTACATCCACGTCTGCAGGCACAAGAAACATGTTTTGTGGGTCTCCTTTTTCCTTTCTAGAGACATGTGGCCAACCAAGTGTCTCCCAGTCCTTTATGGCCTTCCACTGCTTTTACAAAAAGCTCCAGCTGTGCACCGTGGTAGAGCTTTTACATCTTTACCCCTCCTGTAGAAATAATGTCAGCAAGTAACAGTCTCAGGGGGTAGGGAGGAATACAAAAGATGGAAGGTTGTCACAGTCCAATCCTTCCATGAATTGTAATAGTATCCAAAAACAAGAGGATGCTAAGTTAATGCTCAGAAAAAGGTGCTCAGCTGGTACAAACAGAGCTAGTTTCACAATGGGTTTGTATCTGTGAGGGCTTGCTGCTTAATGGCTTATCAGTTCTGAATGCAACAGCTGCCTTGGGCCCACCTGAAACAGACCTCTCCTGTTCCACCAGCTTCACTCCGCAAACTGCCACGGGGACAATTCTGTGCACCCTTAGAGCACCTGGCATCCAGCATCCAGTCATTGTCTCCTTCGGCAGGATGACAGTCTTGTCCTTGATGAATTCTCTGTTTGTCACATTTGCTTTTCCCTGCCTCGGGAGAGCACAGGGAACTCCACGCTCCCTTTGAAGCATTAATCAGCTCTGTCTCAGGACAGAAAGACAAAATCCAGTTGGATTCTGGTTACAGAAGTGTGGTAGCCTGTTGCTCACTGCACTATCAGCGGGAAGAACCACTTTGGACTATCAAGTTTTCAGAGTTAATGAGTATATAAACACAATTAAAGCAATAGCTGCACTTTGTGTTCATTTTATTTTGACAGCTGTGCTTCAGCTGTGATTATACTCTGTTCTGTACTAGGAAATGTGCTATTTGTCATATAATGAACTCTTCATAATCAAAAACCTCAATGTAAGACCCAGCAATCAAATATTTGCAAAGAGATGGACTGAGACCACCAAATCATAGGCAGGTTCTAAAATACAGAGATTAGTGGAGTGTTAATCGGGCCCTGCAGTGTTTTCTGGTGACTAACTAGACAGAAAGAAACCACAGTATTTGGGTTAAAAACAAAGGACCCCAGAAGTGCACTTCAGAACAGCTCTCGTGCAGTTAGCTGAAAACACAGGCCACAGAGGATAAGTAGTAAAAATACACAACCCTTCCCCCCAACAAATAATCATCATCATTCACCCAAAAATGTTATTTCCACACTGAAATCCTGACCTCCAGCTCCAGTTTGACTGATGGTGCTGGCAAAGAGGGCAGCTGATAAATTGAGCCATCACAATATTCCCAGCCTAGAGGTAATTCTCAGAGTACGTTGATCTGCTACAGCAACTGTCATGCTTCACCAACACTTTCCAGCATTTCTGGACAGGAGTCATGTTGAGAGCAAGGGGCTGTACGCAAGACTCCACGAAGATCTGAGATAGAAATGTCTTGCACTAGTGACAGTGGAATAAAGGGTTTAGAGAATCAAAGACATTGGAATAAACATGCCAGGATCCAATGTACAGCACTTAAGGACAGTTCAGATGTTCAGGTTCAATTTTTTTTTTTTTTTTTTTTTTTACAAGTGTTAGTGGTGGTATTTGGGACAGATCTTTGTGCACTGCGATTCTTACATTCTTGAGCCAGATTCACACAAATCCAGAAACATAGCCCCATACTAGCTAGATGAAGAAAATTAACTCTATCCCAGCCAAAACCAGCACAGGAAAGCTTTACATGCAGGTCCTTTGTTCCATTAAAAAAACAAACAAACAAAAAACCAAAAAACAAAAGGCCAAGAGTTCCCACCTCAGCTGCTGTAAAGCAGTCGCTACATGAACAGGCTGGACCAAAATCAATTTAGGGTGTTAGAGTGAGAAGGATCAGTGTAAACCATTCACCTCTGTTGTTATTTATTCTGCCAGTGTGGGTATGCTTAGGTATTAAAATCTAATACGAGCATTGCAGCCTTCCTCAGCTGTTATAGTCTATTGTCCCTAGCCCAAGAGGCAAATAAACTCTCTTCAAATAAATTTCAATTAGCCAGGCTTTCCTATTGTTAAAGATCAAGGAAAAACCCTGGAGAACCCCATTAACATGCAAATGAGTAGGTACACAAACATAGTTCCTATGTGAGCCTGTATCAGCAGAAACACAATTAATTCTAAATACAGATACATCCAATGAGATTAACATTGGACAGCTTTGTAACAGACTCTCATAACCTAATAATTGATACCCACCGCTACCGCCGAGCCCCCCCAAGAGACAGAAAAGCCTCCCTGTATCTTTGCTGCCAAAAAAGTCAAATCCCTGTGGGTAACTCTCACCAGATCTCATGCTGTAAATCCTAATGGAGAAGCAGTTCTGCAATCTGCACCACAATGCAGCTATAGGAGTTGGATTGCAGAAATGGGGTCAAGCCCATCTAGCTTTAGTATGGTACAGTCTAATCCCGTGCTTTGCCTCCATTAGGATTTTTTGCTCAGATTAGTTGTCTTGCCATGAAACAATACTGCAGCATATTCTGCTTTGCACCAGCGGTTCCATTCCCCTAACAACTGAGCTGACATTGTCTTTATGACCTTTCCTGAAGACGTGTGTCCTGTGGACGAAGCCACCATCAGGCCCAAAAGCCTTCTAGGCAGCACAGGAATCTAGGGCTCTGAACTCCCCTGCAACTCCAAACTTCATTTGCTTTTTCATTTCACAACAATAAATCTGGTCTGACCCTTGTTTTTTTCATTGGCTCTGGAGAAGTTATTTAACCTAGCAATTTCTTGAGGCAGTAATACTTTCCTTCCTAAAAGGAGTATTTTGATAATTTCTGATTTAGTATTTGCAGAATGCTTTCTAGAGTTTTATTATGATTATTCCCATAGTGAATGCAAAAATAATCCAAAGTCCTTTATTTTTCCAGAACAGCATGACTAGGCCCCCCATACGCTTTGTACAGCCAAACTACCATGAAGCACTTTTCGTGAGAAATCATTCAGGTCTTTAAACAAATTTATGTAGCTCATGATTGCTTGCCTCCAACCTTTCCACCATGTGTGATCACTTATTATTTTCATTTTTTGCACTACCCATATTCCAAAAAGCGCATAAAGTTTAGACACTCTGCAACTTTCTAAAAGTATATTTTAAAATACATTTTCCACAAGCTTTGGCTCCTGTAACTGAGTTACAGGTGTAACGCTTATTCAGCCAGGAAGAATATTATGCTGCTGAACATGAGCCACACAGCATAAGTTTAAGATTTTGAATAGCATAGTATAGACTAAACATTTTATTTAAACAAAAATACCGTATCAATTGAAAAAAATAAAAGAAAGAGCAGCACAAACTAAATTACAAAATCAATGAAAAGTCTCCATCTCTGTATCTCCTCAGCTCTAAAGTGATATCAAGTCTTCATTCCTCTCTCCCCTTTCTTTTCAGGCACTTTGACAGGGAACTGAATTGTGTCATACAACACAATTTCAGAACACAGTATAGAGTTATAATATTGAGATATATTGGCTCTCATAGAGCCTGGATAGCTACATAGCCAGAAGACAGAACATTATGCTTGTTAGCGGGCCTGTTTAAGATAATTGTAGTATGCCATTCTAACAGCTGATGTGTCTCTTACATCCACTGCAAAGCCCATGTGATGCGATTACAAGCGAGGGAAAGCTGATGAAAATGAGTCGTTCATTTGCAAATGAGCCACCCATAAATTGTTTCTGCCACTTTGTGGACAGATGTCCACTGGGGGACACTGCTTACTGAACCCTGTATGATCTTAAAGTGGAGAGCCATTCTGCTAGTGTCATGGAAACAGACTATATGAGGAGTCTCCTGACATTAATGATGTCCCTGCCAAAGATCTGCAGAATAAAGGCACTGATGGCCTCATGAGCCCTCAGACAGAATGGTTTGGCAAGGCAAGCCTTTCCAGCACAATAGTGAAGTTTCACCTCCTCAGAGATACGGGAAAGTAAAAAGCAATTGCTTCTCTTTGAAAGCAACAGCAACATAAACCAGCACCAGTCCTCCCAGTTTAATTCACTAGCTTAATTTAGCTTTTTTTGACTGGAGGCTGGGAAGGAAATGGGATGGCGGGATAGAAGACATTTTATGTAGTTGCATCCATAGCAGCTGCATTTTGACAGGACCAGTGTACCAATACTCCCGGGCCAGCAAAGACTTGTAGATTCAGCAAACGTTAGGAAATAGGAATAATCAATCCATGTTCGATAGAATTGCTTTGTAAAGATTATGCTTGCACTACTTCTGGAGGAATTCTAAATTGAAATTATTACTCTGAACGTATACAGAAATGTACAAAACAAAATTACTTATGCAAAGGCAGAACAACTTCTAAACAAAGGCCACAGAATTTGTTGCAACTGTTTCAGTTCAGGAAGATACCCGTAGCAATAAAGTACCAATGGAAATTAATTGCAGACTTTTAAGAGACTGCAACGCATCAATAGAGGCAAATCTAGCCCTCACCTCCTGGGAATCCTGATTCAGCAGCAACTTCTCAGGTTGTTCGACCATAACAGAAATTGGTAGCCTCAGCCCATGCTAATACTCCTCCTGCAACATTTAAGAAGTGTTATGCTACAATTCAGGGAGATATTTCAAAATGGTGATGTCCAAATATGTTATTACTGCAACAGGAGGTCATTATGGGGTAATTTGAAAAGAAATGATTTTCAAGAATGGAGTTCTGATACTGTATGAACAATACAGCTACCAAATAGCCACAAACTGGCAGATTTTCTTCTAACAGGTTTTTACCCATAGCAGTGTTTAAGGAGAGAGACAGGCAAGCTCAATAACACTGAATCTTGATCAAGCCTAAATACATACTTTTAGTTTGCCACCATTAACAAACATGACATAAATGGAATTTAATATTCTGCTGTCTAATTTTCTTTAAGAGATTCCTGAACTTAGACTGGAAAGTGTAAATGGTATCGCATGCATAAAAAGATAAGTGTGGATGATCCTAACATGCCACAGTTGTTAGCCGTAAACTGAACTTAGTCACAGCTGCAAAAATACCTTGGCATGTCCATACAGCTGCTCTCTACTTCACTCCAGTGCTCAGGCCCCCCAGTTGCCCAGCTTGCATGTAAACATGTGCATGTGCTCCAGCCTGGAACAAACCACATCATTTTGTTCACAAGTAAATTTGAATGCAGATGACAAGCTCTCCCATGAGACAGTATGGTAGAATACCATGACAAATTTGGGGGGGGTGTGTTTTCTGAGGTGGTTCCACCCCCCAAATGATTCTCCAAGGACTATCCCAGTTAGTGTGAAATCCAAAGACAGCCTACATGAACTATTTCGGGAGTTACTTTTGAGCTCTGTGATCCATCTCCACCCTAACGCATGTGGAATCCATAAGCATATGATCATAGGTTGACTGCAAAACAGCAGCTGAGTTGAGACCTTCATTAGGGGCTTGGATAAGCTCTGTTAGCCTAAACAGTGATAAATGCAACAGAAGAGCTGCAAGTAGGATGGAGTTCTGCTTTCCAGTAACACCCCTGTATCAAACAGGAGGAGTTTATGCTTTGGGAATTTAAATTCCCTGCTGGACAGAAGGATAACACACTTGAGACCTATTTTCAGAATTTAAGAGGCACATCGATCTTGAGCTAGCCCACTGCACAAGGATGTATTTCTTTCCCAGTGTTGAAGGTCTCAGAATAATGGTCCATTACCGAGATACATGGAGAGAATTACTCACTAAGTGCTCTAGGAAGGGAGTGGTCCTGATAGCTGGAGCAAGGCACAGCATTGATAGCTTGGGGGGGGTGGATGGGGGGGGGGGGGGGGAGGGGGGGGGGGGGTTATTCTGCAAATTCAAATATAGAGAAGAAAAACTCTTTCTTCAGATTTTTGGTATAGAAAATGAAGATTAGATAGAAAAAACTTAACTGGGGATTTGAATATCTAAACACTGCAAAGGAATGTTCTATTGCAGCTCAAAATTACACATTTCTACAGAACATTTTTATAGTCTCACTCAAAAGTCTCGGTTTTACTTCCATTACCTTCTAATCTTCCTCTTACTGTCCATATGTATAAATTTAACCAGTAATTTGCATCTATGTTCTAAAAATGTTTGTTAAAGGGTTTTAAATTGTTTTATATGTGATTAAACTATTTAAAAAAAAAAACCACAACCCAAACAGTCCACCTCCACCCAACAGTGACAAAAAACTATTCAGGGTTTGGTTTTTTTGTTGTTGGGCTTTTGGTTGGGTTTTTTTGTTTCGGTTTGTTTGTGTTTGGTTTGTGTGGGGTTTTTTTTGTTTTGTAGGTTAGTTTGTTTGTTTTGTTTGTTTTTTAATGTTGGCAGGAAATGTAGTATAAACCTAAATTTATATCAGATTCATAATTATGTCTCCAGGTACCATTTCAGGTAGCTTTGAATCATCAGAGATAGCAGTTTGTAGTTAGATATTCTTTATATGCATTGCTATATAGTGATTGATCGTAATACAGAAGGAAATTATTTTAATGCTTTGGGGGTAATTTTACAAGATATAGATATCCCTGTCCTTTGCACAAATAATTTCTATGCGATGAGCTATTCTTATTGATTATGACAGGGTCAACATGAAAGCAGCAGCTAACAGATGCACTCTTCCCCCGAAATGTAGTGCATGTCAAAATTATCATGCTGAGACATGCACTGGCCTTTCAAGCAGCTTGAATCAAACTTCATGACATGAAGTCTATAAAATATACGCAGAGTTCAATCCCATTATTTCCCCTATCTGATTGCACAGATAATATCCTCGTATCTATTACAGTCTGAGACCAGGCTGATGTAACAGAGACTTGATCCTAGCTTCATGCATACGGAAGCCCAAGGAGATGCCTGCCACGCTCAAAACAACACACTGATAACTAAGGCAGCTTGATTACTGGAAGCCATGGAATTACATATACTATCAGACACAGGTATTTGTGTTGCCTTATACCTAAGGCTGTGGAAAGTGAGTCAGTCACCTGAGAAAGAATCCATCCTCAGCGTGTTAATTGTCAATGCAAAAGTGCAAACGCATTTAGAGAAGGATGGTAATGCAGCCCGGCTCAGCTTGCACACGCACACTTCCAGTAGCCTGCCCTAACACCATTCGCAGCAATTTGCACAGCAGTACTCAGATTTTCTACATCTCTCAATTTTCTGTCACTGAAGCCCAGTTATCAAGCTCAATTAATATCCAGAAGGCTGACATTTTCTCCACCCAGAATAATACTCCTCTGCCTTGCAAGGGAGGTGAAAAATGTGCAGCTGCAGTTTTGCTCTGGACAGCTCATTTGGTGGCACTTGGCTGACACCTGTCGACACAGTTACGCAGTCAGCCATGATGCAACCACTTACCTGGCAGTTTGCATGGGACTCATCAGAACATTTGTGGTATTTCTTCCATTCACTTGCTACTTTTGATTACTGCCTGTAGAGCATTCTGAAGATAAAAATATGCTGGAGAAATGCTATGCATTATTATTATCTTTGCTCAATGACACTTGTTTTAGGGTATCTGTCCTAGGTTACCCACTGAGGTAAGCAACAAAAAAAAATAGTTATCCAATTTTACCAGCTGTGAGAACAAAGACAAAAGAAGGATACAACACCTGGCACATAACTGAGGAAATGCAATTTAAAAAATTGTTCTTAACTGAAGGAGCCCAAAATTAGCAGAGAGGCTCAGGAGAGCTATTTACCCTTTCCCCTGAAAGATGATGTGAAGAATTGGTTTTTGACACCAGTGGGTGCTGAAACTGTGTCAAGAGACTATTTCCTCCTTCTTATGAGCTTCTAATTTCTTTAACTCCTTCAGTTCATTCTTAGTGACCATAACCCAGTGCTCCAGACTGAAGACAGAACAGTGTGTGCAAGTATACAGATGGGAAACTATTTTCATTTATGGTGAGGTCTATTTACCACTATTTCTCAGTTACTTCTGCAACAAAGTATAGATCCAGCAAGCAGAGGATCCACCTCAGGCACATAGTTACATATTGCACTGATGTATAAAAAGGTTGTCACTGGACAAGAAGAGGAATGTTGAATGATTGGCAATATCATCTGACATTGATTTGACCCGTGAAAGTACTCTGTTAAAATTCCCCAGGATTTGGAGTTAGTTACATACATAACTAACTAAAGCATTCAAAAGAGTAAGCTAGACAAATGCTAGTAAGACACAGATTTAAGTCTTTGCAACCTAACACTTAGAGGCTTTGCTCCCCAGTCACGCTACCAAAGAAATATAGGAAAAGCCTATAGCCTATATATAGAATATACAGGAAAAGCCTATACTGCATCACCGTGTAAAGTGCTGCACTTCAGTTAGCCACATCTTCCCTCTGTCAGGTGCCTCTCTGGAAACTGCTGTCACTGGACACCATTTGCTGGGATTCGGCAGTGGATGAGCAGTTTGTGCAGCAGGCTACAACTTGCCTACGTAGACTCTAAACAAGACCATGTCAGGACTGGAGACGGTACCAGTCAACTTCTTTGCTTTTCCCCAGAAATTCCCCTGCTGTTGTTAAAAAAAAAAAAGTATCTAAGGTGTCTGAGAAAGGGATTCTTCCCCTGTGAGCTGGTTACCCTTATGGAAAGCTTTGTCTGTTCACTTATTTGGATTCATATTACAGAAAATATTGCTGCAAGCAATTTCAGCATCCCTGCAGAGCCTGCTTTGCTCTGACTCTACAAAGCAGGAAAACAAACACATCATTCCTGTTTATCAGCCAGAACACTCCAACAGGCTGGATCACTTTTTAGGGCCAGATCCTCATTTGTTTAATTTGTCGCTGCTCTTTTGACTTCAACAAATCTATGCTAAGGTACATCAGAATGATCTAGTCTAGCCTTCAATGATTCTGAAAGCAGTAATGGGTCACACATACCTACCCACCACATCAAAGGCTTAGATTTCAAAAAAAATGGAGTCACACTATGACAGAAGTAAACAGAAATAAGCTCCGTTTTAGAGAAAGAACATACAGGATGGATGCACTTTCTAGCACATGCAGTGTTAATATCACAATATATACACTTTCCTGGGGTTACAGCAAAATGCTGGCTTTTCAGTTATAAATGGATAGCCTAAGAACCTCTGAAATGCAGCAACCACTGGAGTATCCAGCTGCAAACTGTTACCATATACAAACTATACAAGAGAGAGGGGATGGGAGAAGTAAGCCCTCATTCATTCATTCTACGTCATTTCTAATGCAATAGGAGCTCAAGCGCTCACAAAAATAAGACAAGAGGACAAATTTTCAGGTCACAACAGTCAAATTGCTACAAAAAAAAGAGCAGAACATGGACTTTCAGTCCAAGAATTACTTTAAAGAAAACACACAACAAATAATAATGAAAGCAAGTTTTTCTCAGAGAAAAAGGGGGAGACCACAGACTGTATGTGTCTCTAGCTTAAAAGCTTGTAAAGCAGGTCTCCATAGAGAGCTTGTAGAAGTGTCTCTGAAATGCAAAACTCCAGGTAAATGCAAAGAAAGGGAAAGATCTCATTAGCTACAAGGATCATGCCCTACTGAGCATATCTGCGCTTTTAAAAATTACCTTTGGCAGAAGTAATATCATAGTTTGAGTGACTCAAGTTTTCATTACGCAGGAGCTTTACCGTGCTATTCCAGCAATATAAAGGCCTTAGAAGTAGTAAGAAATGGTGTCATACTTTGGAGAATCTCCTCCAGCTTTACTCTCCCCCAATTAGGGGAAAAAACCCAAGTTATAAATAAGCGGTATTCCAGAATACATAGAATAGCTTCATTACATGAACCAGCCATCTCTGCAGCTAGACAGGAAATATATTTTGGGCATTTACTGTATCAATGTTATAGCGTCATTTTAGCAGGGATCCCAGACATGCCTTTGGAATAGTTTTCAGGAGCATCAGGCTTTTTTGGTATCACATAAAATATATTACCACAACAGAAAGACAATCCATTAGTTTCTAGAAAACCGCTACAAGTTATGAGACCTGGGTTTGAATCCCAGTTGTGCTTGAGTTTCCTGTACAACTCTCAGCAAGTCATTTACGGTCTGTGCTGCAGCTTCCCATCTGTAGTTCCACCCTGCATCAGAAATGGGTTTTACAAAAAGCATGTATTATTTGTGTGAGGTAAGGAAGGGCTTATAGTCTTCACTTATGGAAGAGGACCATATTGTGATAGCAGTGTAGGTTGCTGATGATTTTGTATTCTCCCTACAGTTCCTCAATGGCTTCTCATTATAGTCACATGTTTGGCAGCAGTAAACTCACTTGAGGCCTCCTCCACGTTTAGTTCAACAAATTGTAAAAAACCATGCATTAACCTGTCATGTGTTTTGCTTTTGGTTTTCTCCTTTTAGTTTGGTTGTTCCTGATCTAACTAAACAGCAACACAGAGCATCTGATTGATGATTTAATATTTAATTGCATCATTATGGTTTCAGTTACAGCTATAACAGCATTTAAAATTCCTGGGTTAGGTAAAACTCCCTTCTAGGGAATATTTGAAAAATGTACCCCTCAAAGAAAGCAAAGGAACACTTTGCTTCATTGTAATTATTTTGTATATGTGGTGTATTGAGCTCTGGTTGGGGAACCATAAAAATTACTGAGATAAGAAACTGGCTGTCAACTGAATGGAAATGTGGCTCTGGTGATTATTTATTTAAATAGTACAGTCAGGCACTTGACAATAATGTTTCAAATGAGAATGTGCCTACAACCGCAAGGAACATGTTTTTTTTAAGTCTTGGCTTCCCACTCACAAGGAACCCCGGTGTTCCCAGACCTACGTGCGGTGCTGGGAACCCCAACTGTTTTGCTCTAGGCCATCGCCTGTCTTCTGGAGATGCTGAGAGAGAAGGGTGAAGCCAGTAGTAGTCAGTGTTTGAAGTAGAAGAACATTAAACAGAGAGCAAGCTTCAAGTCGCAGGAACTCCTCCTTCAGACGAAGGGTAGAGTGAATGGTTTTGAACTCGCCTCCAGTGAAACTGATTTCAAATAAAGCACTACAACAGGTAACATTTAACTTATTAAAAATAAGAGGTAGAATATTCATTTTTAAATTACATATGACCTGAGTCTTAAGCTTTCAGCACCTGCCCATCACATTAAGATTTCAGCCCTTGTACATAATTTAAAGTAATTACAGTAAAGATATCTAAATGCAAATTAATTTTATTAAACAATGAATACTTCAAGAAGGTTAAGCCTTACATTTTTGCAAGTGAGTTCTGATTTTAAATGTTTCTGGAGACCTTAAGACTAATCTTCAGCATTATCAAGTATCCATAAGCAGTCAGAAGAGCTGAACATATTCAGGATATCTGGAAAAAATCTGGACATCCAAAATGGTACCACATGTTGGTGAACACTTGAAAGCCTTACCCTAATTAAACCTTAGCTCCTGAAGAGAGGAAAATGAAAGTGGCTGTGCAGAAGAGGCAGAGAGGGGCAAGACAGCTTGCCCATGCTCAGCCAGCAGAACCAGACACGGGACTCCAGGCTCTCACTGATGACAGATCATCAGGTTCCCGAGTTCAGGTTAGAAACATCGTGAAGGAGGTAGGCTGCAGTCTTTTACTGCAGCTTCAGTACCAGTCTGGGATGTTCAACCAGAATTTGGGACCTAGTTCTCTAGGTCATGCTCCCTCCCCTTTGTCTAGTGATTTATTCAAGCAGCATGCTTATAAGCACCTACTTTCAAACTTGTGCCATAACCTTTCTCTACAATCCTCCCAACAGTGACGTTTTAGATATATCGTAATTACTGCATTGCCACTGCAATCAGAGTATTAATGATTTCTATTAATATAATGGACTCCAAAGAACACAGGCTTTTTATTTTTTCTTATGGCAATGTGACATGTTATGCTACTGTCTTCAGAGGATGCACTGAGCAAGCAGAAACTGCATTAGTCAAAAACCATGTCCTTCACGGGGAGCTCTGTTTTGAAACAGGTGCTGTGCCCTTGAGGGACTAGGTGTAATCTCTGCACAAATGCAGAAGAAATATCGAAGGTCAGAAACACTTAGTAATTGTGGGAGAGTTAGTGATTGCTCAGTGGCTAGGAAAAAAATAATTAGCCTTGCCAGAGATTTCTGAGGAAATCCTGATGCGTTATGGGACCTATTTTACATCCTGCCTGCTAAAAGGATTACACCAGCTATCAGAGGTGGCTGCACTACAAATTTCCTTTTATCATACACACACCAAAGATCAGGTGAGAGGTTTAATAAAACACTAAATGGAACAAAATGCTGAAGAAACAGAGCTATAATTACCTCTGAAGCTTTTTCCTTGCCTAGCAAGAAGTCTTTTCATTACACACAGTCTTTGCATTTTGAAGGCACCCAAGTCCTTCCTTGAATGATGTTAGATTAAAAAAAAAAGTTTAACATACAAAGGAAAGAAAAAGCTTTCTCAAATCCTGCTTGCTTGTTACCCTAAAACAGCAGGGTTAAGAGGAAGTCGAAAATCTTACCCTGAAAAATATGTTGCTTTCCCTCCCTCATAGCGAGGGTAGACCAGATCTTTACTTGGAGAAAACTGGCGTAATTTCTTTCTAGTCAACCAATTAAAAAAGGAGAGCTCCAGAGTCCCAGAGGCTCCGATTATTTTATACTGTGCTACTACAGCCATTTTCGTCACCATGGGGTAAAGTTACCATGATGCATGTCCTTGTAGATATATTAATAGTGAAACACTAGTACTACAATTTAATAGGATTAGCTGAAATTGCTGTAATACATTTTACAGATGGGGAATCTGGGACACTGGCAGACTTAATTTTAAGCAACTAAATCCATATTTTGGCACCAAAGCAACCTGATTCTCAGTAGTGCTGAACACTTTACTCCCACACTGCATGGGGCTACAGTTTCCACTATGTATTTTTCCCGGGGGCAACTATGCCTCTTTCTAGCTCATACACATTCCTGAGAGGTAATTCAACACCTAACAGTGGTATCTCAAGGCCAGAGCCCAAGCCTGCGTACATCACAAAAGAGCTTCCCACTAAGGTAATGGACCTGCTTCGCAGGGAGTTCCTACAGCTGCTTTATATAATCACACATTCTCTGTCCCGTCCTTGATACTGGCTTTCCCCGCCCCCCCCCGATCTGTACTGGAGCACCTTTCTCCCCACTTCCTTCAGAATCCAGGGACACATACTTTCGTCCTCTAAACTGGATTTGCTCCATTGGAGCTAATGTTGCTCCACTGTAAAATTTGGCTCCCTGCTGTGAGAAGCTGTTCTTATTTGGTTTTTTTCCTCAAGTCATTTCTCTTCCTTAATTTCTTTACTTTTGTTCACTGGTGTTCAGGAAAAAAGCAGAACCAATTCTCAACCTTGCTAGCATAGCTCTAAACTGTTAGATAAAAACCACCCTAGAACACAGCCCAGTTTCCACAGTTACAAATAAAAAGCAAAGCAAGTTTTTTCAGTGCTATATAGCAAAGCTTACCATTCCCATTGCATTATTCATTATTACATTTCTAGTACCTTAAACCATCACAATTTGTGCTAGTTCTTCTTGCATTGTATTTTTTCTTGCATTCTTATTCAGGAAACTCTGAGGATGAATCCTGGCTATTCTCTCTCTGCAAACTCAAGGAGAGCTCACAACACTGCAGGGCATGCTGCAGCATCTTCATATATTCTACCCCTCTTGCTGTGTTTTCTGAGTTCTCTGGTATTCGTTTTCTCCATTTCAAGAGGCCAAATTAGCATCTTACTTTCCATCTACCACAGCCATTAAAACAAATTTGTTCTGCTGCAAAACATCCATGTCACCCACTAGACCTAATTTGCCTCCTGTGGTCCTATAACTGGAGGAGGTGAGCGTTGCATCTCTCTTAGTTTAGCAGCCTCCACGCTATGGATCCATCACCTTTCACAGCACCTGACAGCTTCAGTCAAGGAAGAGTTTCTCACCCTTTGATGACCTCCTCCCCTGCCCTCCAGCAGGAGCCCTGCTGACCACTGGTAACTTCTGCCAATAATCAACTCCTATGGCAATGTGGATATATTAAGAGAATTAAAATAAAAAAATTTCCATCAGTACTGCTTTTTGTCCAAGGTTATTACTAAACTGAACGCCTGATGACAGAAATTAAAATCAAGTCTTTTGCTTCCACAGGGTTAACTAGAATTAAATCTGACAGCTCCTTCGCTTTAGAGGCTTTATATCCCAGATGGTTAACAAATGTAGTAAATAAGCTTACAATTGCACTTTTTCTTGTTGCTGTCAACTCTAAGCTCCCTCAAGATAAAGAGGCAGTAGGTTAATTGTATATGCATTGCTTACCATCTCCACTTCTCTACCTAGTACTGCGGGGGAAAGAGAATAGAGGAGGTGCTAGGTCCAAGTCCCGCATCCCTCCAGCTTTTGCCAACATGACTCCCTTACACTAGTGAAAAACCTGGGAGAACACAGCAGGGAACTGCATCCTCCAGAGGCACACCGCCACGCTACCCACTCGCAGCAGCCAAGGTCCCCAAAGCTGCCAGTTCCAGATGGCTCAAATGCACTGTCGCTCACATCCAACCTACAAGCTGTAGAGCAGCCTGCTGAATCCTGACAATAGCTCTGCATTATCAGCAACTCAGCCCTGATGTTTAAATGTATTTATAGTCATGAATACTACACATTATATAAACACACACTCTCCTGTCAGGCAGTTAGAGCTAATCCTCCTACAAAGCAACAGTAGTGTTTCATGCAAATGTGTATAAAGCTAAACGTTTTGTTTTTTTTTTTTAAAATACGTGTGTCATAAGTATAGAGAAAAGAATAAGTGGGATCCTTCCTTGCAAGTGGCAATTAACAAAATTATCACAGATAACCTGTCAAAAAATGACAAAACAAATAAACATTTACAACTCAGTGGTGATTATTTAAAGTACCCACCTTACAAGGATGTCTATATTTGTGGAAAAGAGGTAGGAGTAAGGAACTACTCCAGTACACAAATCCCACAGTGCAGGAGCCAGCAGTTCTCTCTGAGCATTGGCTTTGCAGCGGTGGAGGGAACAGATGTTCAAGGCCACAGTCACAAAGTCAAAACCATCAGGAGCTCCCACGGATTAAGGGATTTAACATCACATCAGTGCAGCCTAGTTCCCCCCACAGCCTTTTGTAGTGAAGTGACCAACATGCCAGCCAAATATGATTAACAAAGAACAGTCTTAAAAGTAGCTGAATACAGAAATTCAGCATTTGGAAACTTCCCAACAGCCAGCTCTAATCAAAATTACAATGTCTGGTACACCCAGCAGGACAGTGACACATTATTCATAGCGATAAGTCACAGCCATGTCTGAATACCCCAGTGATGGCCATGAACTTCTTGTGGTCAGCCCTGCCCAGTTCTGCAGTGTGTTATGGTGTTCGCACCTAGAAGCTCTGCATTCTTACGACAGCATCTTCATTATATTCTGCCCCCTCCTGGTGTTTTTTACCCAGTTCTCTGGCATTCATTTTCCCCATTTCAAGATGCCAAATTAGCATCTTACTTTTCATCTACCACAGCCATTAAACAAATTTATTCTGCTGCAAAACATCTGTGTCACCCACTAGACCTAATTTGCCTCCTGCGGTCCCATAACTGGAGGAGAGCATTGCATCTCTCCTAGTTTAGCAGCCTCCATGCTATGGATCCATCACTTTTCACACCACACCAATTCAGGCTGCTCGCCCATATAATTATCAGCACATTAGAAACAAAAGTTCGTTCAGAAGTACCACAGGGTTTCACGAGGTGATGCTGGTTTTAAGAGGTTTTCTCCTTCCGTGTGCTACTGCAGCACAACAGGAAAAACCAGATGCAGCAGAAAGAGGAGAGACCTCTGACACCAACTTCTGGACTGTTAGTTACAGAAAAATTACAGGCTTTTGTAGGTTTGGGGCTCTATCCTATAACCCAGAATTCATCCACTTGCCGTACCCAGGAGACTTCTAACCAGGAACTGTGAGATTTAATCCTATACGTGTCAATTAACCCAGCTAAGAAAAACACCACACAAACAAAACATTCTTCAAGTGCATAGCTCATGCCTTGTGCATGAACGTGATCTGTATTCCTTCAACAAGGACTCTTCTGGCTTCCCCTACAGTGAATCCCACCTGCCACAACAATAGTTTCTCAAGTCCTCAGTTCAGCACTGTAACAGAGGCAGAGCCCATGGTGTTTTGGAAAGGGGCTACTCCAACAAAGGACTCTTCTGTATTGCCGTCTGGGGGATTCTCAGTAAATTGGCACTTGTGCATGTCTTTTTTTAATTCTAAATTTGTACCAATATGAGCAGAGTCATTATAAAGCACTTAGGGATTTTCAGCAAATTAGAAGGCTGGGCTAGATGAACTTTCCCTAACCCTTATAAAGAAAATTCACTATTCTAGCACAAAGTACTATATTGTCTATTACACACCACATCTCACTATTGCTTCCATCCTACTTAAATAAATCTCTCGTTACTTATATATGTAAAGTCAGGTTCTTTACATCTTTAATTTACAGAATAGTCATAGTGTTTATCATCAAATAATAAACAAGCAAATCCATAATTACAGAACTGCCTACAAAGAAGTCCTTATATCCTCTCAAAGTGAAATCTGAATTTCAAACACCATGAGAATAATAAGATATATTATTTAAAAACCAAGTAATTAACAGAACAAATACACAACAGAGATTGATACCAAAGAATATAAGGTTTTGTAAGCTTCTATTTTACCATTAGCATTTTAACAAAAAAAATATCCTAAATTAGAAGAGACCGTAACTTTGACTTATCCAGCAATGTTATTTGGCAATATAAATTGTTCCTTTCAGCTTTGGAAAGAAATCGCCCAGAGTTTGGTCAACAACTTACTAATATGATTTGGAATATACCCACTAAGATTGAGGGGATCGGTTCAGACTCCACCTATTTGATCCACCATTGCAAAGCAAATATCACTGTACTGTTATTAGAAGTCCAACAGCAGCCTGAAACCATACTACAAAGTAGAGGTGATCAAATCTTTGAAAATGCTGCATTTTATGGAAGAACAAATCTCTTGGTCAGAACTTTTATTAGAAATAAGGGCGAGACAGTATGGGGACACCGATTTGTATTGCATTACCTATCTTTGACCTTTGTCACTGATCCCATACATCACTGTGGAGATGCTTTGTTTTAAATATGGTGATGGTTGCACTGTCCTCAGCACTAAACACACATACACTTCAGCTCATGCCAAAGTGCTTTGCTGAAAGAGGCAATACACAAGTAAATTAGTTTACAGTTTTAGCATGTGAAAAGCCGTTAAGTTTCTCAAAAGCTGTGAAGCCTTGTTAGAGATGCACTGAACACTGCAGGAAAAAACTCTGAAGAGCAAGGAGTACTTCATCTAACAACTTCCATACACGAAGAACACAGGCCTGTCATCCCCTCCCAGAACTGCTGTGTTTTTGTTTTGTTTTGTTTTTAAATCAGAATACCATATTGCTTTAGAAAAACATTTACACAGCAAGAGATCATCGTAACAACAGGGCTTGAGAAAACATGCTAAATATGTACAGTGAGGCAGTTTGCGCATGCTAAGGAGTCAACCTGAAGCACACTGAAGCTGCTGTAAGTTCTCCATAATGATAGACAGACATATACCCCAGATATCCTTTTGAAAAACTGCCAGTTTTCATCCTACAAAATGGCTCTCAGCCTTGAGTCTAGGGTTGTCTTAAAGTGGGCTGCTGCTGTTTTAATCGCAGTGGTTCCTATTAGCTTAAGTGGAGCGCTGGTACAGTTATGAAGAGAGCTTGGGCTCAAGGGCTGCTGCTTTATAAAGCCTCATATTGTGCACATTATTACCCAGATCTGCTTAAAAAAAAACCAAAATAAAACACCACACACACACAAAGCCACCACACCAAAAACCCCCATGCTTTACGTGAGTCAGTGCTGTCCTCCCTAACTGAAGAAATGCAGCTGAATACTATGAATACTATCCCCTCCCTGGAAAAGTACGAAAACTTTTTTGAAACTGAAGAGCAAACTGGAAAAGAAGTCAGCTGAAGGCCAGCACATAGGCCTGTCAGACAGGGTTTCTGAGGTTTGGTTCTGTGATTTGCTGGAGATGCTGTTTGATACTGAACTTTTGTTTGGACTTAAGTTTCTAATTTGTTAAAACGGTGACAAGAACAGTAATAGCAACTGTAAAGCAACACCCAAACTTCTTCATTGTTCCATGCACTCACTAATTTCCCAGTACATTATCAACAAAGCAAATGCAACCACACATAACGGGCCCTCTTCCCCCTTCCTCTTCCCCAGAGTATCCTATGTGTTTTCAGAGTTCATTACTACAGGTTCAGAAATGCCTGCTCCCACAATTACCATTCGTGAAGCATGCAAAGCATTTTTCTCCTATAGGATTTAAAGTAGATGTCACCCGTATTCTATTTATTTACCTCCATGGCAAAATTCTCTACTTTCAGTTGCTTTTGCTTAAAAAGATGCAAAGAGGAAAGGGTCTTGATTCTAGAATGGACCTTGATTTTTCAGTGCATCTAATAAAGCAAATGCTTCATTAAATAAGGCTATAATAAAGCATTGGTTTGACAGTTGAATCAGGGACTGGATTAATAAAATATCACAGAGTTTTTACTGTTGGAAGGGATCTCTAGAAGTCACCTTGTCCAACACCCCTGCTCAAGCTGGGTCACCTAAAGCAAGCAGCTCGACCACGTCCAGAGAACTTTTGAATATCTCTAAGGTTCCTAGGTCCCTATTAAGAACTTTTTTAAACTGTCTGCTCTTTAGGGTGAGCAATTCATGTCAGATCTGCACAGACCTTGCTAGGTCATCTTTTGATTTATCTTCTCTCATATGAGAGAAGTAGTTTTTAAGTTAACATTAAAACTTCATTGGCAATTATTTCCTCCTAGAAAGAGTATAGCGTAAGCACCTAGAGCTCCATCAAATAGGTGAAAGATGGCACAAACTACATATCTGAATGCACTGGGAAAACAAGACTATTTCAGAATGAACACTGCCTCAGGATGTTTGCATCACACCACACTCTGGTTCTCAAGTTTTGTTTTCATGGATTTTTTTCATCACTTGCCTCAGCCTTAAGATTCTGTAAAGGAACTTGGTAGAAACTGAATTTTAAAAGCCTTTGCGAAAAGCCTTCTCTTTAAAACTTCTAAAAACAAGCCTCCTTAATCCTGGAACAGATTTATGTATAATTTATGTGTGCAAACTCAAGTCACATACACTGACTTCTGTGCTTAAGGCCAGGGTAATAACAACATTACTTTCATTTGTAATCTAGTTACAGAGAGTAACAACAAAGAAATGAAGTCTGGTAGCATCAGCCAGTACAGCCGTACGCAGTTCTTTGCATGCCTATCCATCAGTCAAGCACCAGAGAGAAAAAAGTTAATGCTTAAAATAAAAATAAACAGAATAAAACAAACATCACTGCCATAGTCCTCAGAGCTATCTCCAGTACAATGCTGGAGAAACTGTGTAGGTCGATTTGCAGCATGGTGCAGATGCTAGCTGCTCAAGGAATCAATGGCTTTGTAGATTCTGTACTCTACACAAAAACATAAGACACAGGAACCCCTACTTGCAAATTCGTCTAATATCTTGCCTGGATTTACCATGTCTTTAATAGGATTTCAAAGTTTCCTCCTTTACCAAAAAAAAAAATCCTTCAGAATGGCAAATTACAGATTGCAAGCTGGATACAAACAATGGAACAATTAAATTTACACTTAGCTAGGGAGAATCCACAGTGCCAAAGTTATTCCCTTTGAATCTCAAACACCATTTGGGGCCCTTACTAATACTAGTCATCATTGTAGTACCAAAAATAGACTGATTCATACATTTGCACAGTGATCTCTCAGAATGCATATAATTTTCATTAAATTCCAGCTCCATTGACATACCTGTAAGGGCTGCAAAGTCTTTTTCAGACAGTGAAGTTTAGCTGGATTAGGACCACATAGAATGGAAGAGATTAAATTGTACACAATCATAGGGTTATATTCAAAAGTAGTCATTGCATCAACAGAAATACTATTAAAATAATAATATGCCATCTGTATCTCAATGAATTCCAGTGTAATACATTGACATATCACAAAATGGCTAGTACTGATTCAGGGGCACAGTTTAAACAGTCAAAAGGGAGGAGTATACATCCAATGGCCCAGGGACTGCATTTGCAAAATACCCATTCCCCATTGCAAAGATATCACAGCAGGTGATCTAGCAATAATGAAACAATTGGATGCCCAGGCAACATGGAAAGGAGTTCTGCTGCAGGTTAACTAAGGCATATTCTACAGCATTTACCAATTGCCTACACAGGCCTCGGAAGCACTCTCTCCTCTGCAGGCATAAAATCAGAAGTGCAGCAAAACAACTTAAACTTGCAAAGGCACATTAAAGCAGAGCTCATAAAAACCGTCTGTCAGAATCAAGATGTATGGGCATGGGCAAAGGCCACAAATCAATCTAGACTGCACTATCTAAAGGCAAGATTTCAAGGAATTTGAGAAGGAAGGAAGATCATTAATCTTGCATGTGCCAGCTAGAGAAGTGCATGTGATTCTGATTCACATTAACAAGATGATGGAGGCAAGAGCAACTGTCCATGCACCTGAGAAGGGTGGGTCCCTAAACTCTATCTCCTCCTTCAAGAACTGCTTAAGCATTTTATAGTAAGGAGGTTTTTCATGTAAGTAGTGGTAGGAAGAGAACAGCAGTCTGTTATTCTTCTGGTTCTCCCAAGAGTACTCTGCTCACCCAGGTCCAAGGCCATGCCTCCACTAGATTGCTCTCCCACTGCATTTTTTTCCCAAACAGCCGCCCAGCTTACAGCAGAAGAGCTTCAACTTCCTTCCCTCCACCTCAGTTTACTCCCTAATCTGCCATAGAGGAGACTAATGAGATAACAACACAACACAAGCAGGAAATGAAAGAGCAGTACCGTACAGAAAAATGGCTGGAGAAAAGCTGCAGTTGCAAAGTGATAAGGTTTTAAACAACGCAGAAAGCCCTTGAGGGCAAGGGCAAGAAAAGGATGAGGCTTGTTTGCTGAACAAACTGGCATCCTAAAAGAGGTAAGCCCAGATCATTACAGCTCAGTAATTGACTTGCTCACCAATAAGTTTTGTTTGAAAACGCCGGTATTTCCTTGAAGTACAGCTGATTCTCTCTGATATGTGCAGATTGGTACATTTTACACAGAGGTTTAACAACGGTTTGTGATGTATAGCCTAAATGACAAGTGAGCAGGTAGAGATGACTTAATAAATCATTTATGATACATTAAGGCCATTTTTACACTACTCTAGTTTGCAAAAATATTAACAATAAATGAATGTTGATAGAAAGGTTGGGGGAATGTTTGAGTGATTTTATTGTATTTATAATACACAGTAGTAGCAACATGAAATCTGCTATCAATGTTTAATAAATGTTTTAGCAACATACGTTATAAATTATAAATGGGTGACTATATATGCCATATAAAATATGCATAATGTTTTCAGATGTTTGCTAATCATATGCTGTAACTGTTTAAAAAAACTATTAATAACAAAATGACTAGAGATATAAAAGTTTCCAGACATGTTCAGGAGACAATTTCTAATTAAACAAGTAAATTTTAAAATAAAGTAAATGCAATTATATTAGTCTCTGATATACTGTAATTGTTTAATAAGTCTTTCAATTCTAAGCTGCATGCAGCATACCCTAAATGCTGCATTTTGAAAAAACACAACATAGGAGAAACTTTCCAATTGTTATTCTCTGCTGCTGAGCGACTTCTTAATTCCAAACATCTATTTTTAAAGACAAGATATCTTTTTCCTAATAAATATTTTAATGAAAGACAATATCATAATTTTTGTAGAATCTTTGTAGGGCAATATCACATCTGCTTCTGAATGTGCAGGAATCAGTAAACCTGTTCTAATCACAAGAAAATTCCTATCATAAATTAAAATCTCTTCATTACCATCATTGGTTCTGAGGGTATTTGGTACATACAGATGTATACATATAAAGAGAATACATCAATATCTAAAAGGCAATTAAGTCAGAAGTACTATTTTAAATTTTTCCCTTCTTAGGTGTCAGTAAAGGAGAGAAGTCAAGATCTTCACAGCTAGTAAAACTGTAGTTGTTCTCAAGTTCACCACAGGTAATGAACATAGTCTTTTATGCAAATATGAGACAACTGGTTAAAAGGAAACAACCTACATTCCCTTTCATTTAGATTAATCACTTGATTTTCTAGCATTTATGGGCTGTGGAAATACACAATGTTCATTACTGCTGGCCCAGCTAGCTGAGGGGGGGGGT
>NW_009222486.1:126347-151647 GCF_000690835.1 Fulmarus glacialis
GGTGGGGGGGCGGGGAAGGGGAAAGGAGTTACTACTGCTGACATGCAGACCAAGTCACATTTTTATTCCCTAAAATTAGTTCTCTTTAGGGAATAGTATTGTTCTGAAAAATAAACGAGCTAAAAATAAGGGAGAACATTTTATTTCTCTAATGAGGAACATGAATACACACACCTGTGCACAGCTCTCTCCAAGCCCTCACAACACACTTGCTATTCAAAATGGAGCCTGAGTCCCTTTACAGCTCATGTATCATATTTTACTTCATAATAATTCAAGCCTGTTACAGCAGTGCACTGATCTGACTCTTTCAAAACAATTTTCATTGCCCTCTGTAAAGTTGCAGTCTGTATTCCATGGTTAGTAAATATTACACAACACAAGTGTATAGTTGTCAATCCCATCCATTTGGCTCAGTTTGGACTCTGTCAGCAGCAGCAGAAATAAATTACTCCTGAGGCTCAATGCCTTGGTGAAGTTTGGATTCATTTTCTACGGTAAGTTTATTCTCAAGGATCCTTTTTTCTGCCTGCTCTCTAATGACACTATTACCTGCAGGAGGACAAACTTCTGCAATAATTGGAGCAACTTCATAAAACAGAGCCTAAATTAGCTGAATTCAAATATATACAGTAATGGGGAAATTGTTCGCAAGCATAAAATTTCATTCCAATCTGATCTATCGATTGTACACTTACTCCAAATTTCAATTAACCTACTGCCTGCACCAGTACTACATAAGTACGTAAAAGTAAGCGCATGGGTAATTGTTTGCAAGATCAGGTCAGTGATTCATCTACAATATTAAGCTGTTTGAAATTGAAAAGCTTGAGTGTGTATTCATTCCAAGGGCTCACGCCTTCCATATACAATTATCATCTATGCCTCCCAGTTTGTCTTCACTTATTCAGTGAAGAACATGCGTATTTACATAATTTAAGTGAAAGCTAATGTATCTTTCACATTAAAATTATACCAGCTCTGCATCCTCCCATCTGGATTAGAGCAGGCAACTCCATTCATGTTCTATTTATATGAAACCTGCTCAGAAAAATGACAGGAAGAGAATCAAAAAGGGAAGGAATTGCACAAAAGGAACATTTTGCACCTGTTCCCTCCCGAAAAAAACACAGATCTCTGAATTAATCTCTCAGTTTTAGACGAGCACAATGTTATTTTGCTTGCCTTTTTGTCCTTAATTTTACACCTGGATACAGCAATAGAAATTCTTCAAAAAATGCAAAAAATTAAGGTTATTGTCTCCTTTCTGTACCCGCTAGACAAGAAAATGTTTCCTACTACTTATTTTCCTGACGGTCTTTATACATAATCTAGATTGCATGAAACCTTCCTCTATAAAACTATGAGAGTTATCAATACCCACATTGTAGGGGACAGTTCCCAGGCAGAAGAACAAAAGTGAATTCCAGATCACTAGGGCTAAGGAAAACACAGATTTCTGCCACTGATTATACCAGCTAACAATAACATTCTCATTAACACAAAAAAATATGAGAATACTAAAGTCACCTCCCTCCAAAACAAAAAGAACATTTGGATGAAGATGGTGTTCAGTCTGCTGATGTATCTACTCTGGTCATTTAACTGCATTAACTTTTATATATTTTTATGGATTTTTATAGATTTTTATTTTCAGCACCCCAAACATGCATGTTAACAGATTGCTGTGGAATCAAATCAGTGCCCCCTGTACCTACAATTTGTATCACACAATGAATAATCCATTCGAGAGGAGTCTGCATTTCCCTGATCAGTGAAGTGAACATCATAAGCCTTTTCCTAACTTACAATGCATTGCAAAGTTTAACTGTAATTTTTAATGTGGTCTGAGAGCATCAGGCCAAACATATGTGATTGCTTATAGTTTATTATTAAACACAGAGATCTTCATGTACTAAACATTTTATTTGAAAATTAGAGACAGTAAACAAACAATGTTACTGCTTATTGCACTGCTAATTCCCAAACTGGTAAGAGGATTTCTGTCTAATTTTAGTCTACATTTATTGCATGTTTCACTGTTCATCTAATCAGACCTGGAAATCATTTGCTTCTAAAATAACCACAAGAAAAAGAATATAGATATCCAAGTAAGATGACTATAAAAAAAGCCCTCCTTGGCAGCTCCAAGAGCATACCTAACATTTTTTCAATAGCTGTTTCAGCTTCTGACAAAAAACCCATCCACTTCTCACAGAAGCTAATGGGAATCTTTCAGCTTATTTCCACAGGGTCTGGATTTATCCCCAGTTTACTTGTTCGATACAACTCACAGCAAAAAAGGACCACAGCATACTGTAGTTTTAGTGATCTTCATTAAACATCAAAAAGCAGATAGTATGCAATGATACATCTTTTGCCAGTGCTTATTCAGCTATACCAGTACTACATGGTCTTTAAGACATATTCACCATTGCTGTATGAGGATCCCTAAAGCAGCTGAATACCAAGCCATCTGGCTACAGCAAACCTGGAAATACGGTATTCCCACAAAAAACCACACCAACCACCTGGCTATGGAACAAATGACTAGAGAGAACAGATGAAGATGACCTTCTTCAATAAATTCTCTTCTAAAATGCTCCTCAGTTTTGAAAATGGTATCTACAATTCTGACACTGTCTTCCACCCAAATCCTTCCCAGCTAGTAAGAGAGGGATGGAAATATTCTGTACTTTACAACTAAAACAAAGATCCTGACTCCGGTAAGCTTTGCCACTGGAAAAGCGCAAAAGTTTCCAGGAGGTCTACCAAGGTCTGTGCTATGCTAGCACTACTGGATTTACAGTAAGAGGCTCAGCAGGATAAAAACAATAGATGAACTAGATTAGATTAAATAGTCAGACATCCTCTCTTTTGAAAAAGAAAAAATAATCTAATTGAAAAAAATTACAAAATATATGGCATACCCTGGGCACAGTCCCAGCAGAAACTGCTGAGGCTGATCTTTTGAATCCTTTCATTTCTGCAGAAGTGGAATAATTTCACATTTGGAAGTATCTGCTAGCTTCTGGGAAACTGGCTTAATTGCACAGTCCCAGTTTCAGGATCAAAAACATTCTGATGTTACAGTACATGCTTTTTTTTTGGATTATCTATCCCTAGTTGTCCAGTTCAGATAAAGTTCATAAACTAGAAACTTTATGCCACTTTTTATTGAAGTTGATGCTCTGGATAACTTCAAAACTGTTAAGAAGTTTCCTTTCATATTACCATTATTACTCATTTTTCTTATGTAGCACCTAAAGATCAAGCCAGACTGATGGCAAATTGTGCCAGGCACTGTATGTGCACAGTAGCGCGAGTCCCTGACCCAAGAAGGTTATGAACTACAGTGCAGAGACACAACCTGCGCTTGAAGCGGCAAAACACAGAGCAAATACGCTAACAAGTGTCCTAGAATATCTGCTACATTTTTTGCTCTCAAGAAAAGTGAATGGTTACTAGGAGCATATAAGCTAAAGAGTGGGAAAAGGAAGATTTCTTGTCCTGTGAATTGCAGGACACAAGGCACAAACACAAAGGGAGATTGTCTGCAAGACAGTGTAGCATACAGACAGAGAAAATTCAGACAAAACTGTGAGGTTTCTAAGCACCAGGAGGGTCCCAGCTTATTAGTTTCAGTTGTCTCCGATTTTCTTGCCAAGTGCATCCAAGGAGAATAAGGGAAATAATGCACAGATCCCAATGCTCCTGCAGTGAAGGAGAAGGATTTATTCTGCACAGTCCTGGACTGAGGGAAGGATACTGACTGCCAGTATACCATTGCTATTACAGTAATTCTTTGTGCAGCTACACTGAACTTGTGCTACTTTATATATTACTATTATGGTTTTCTTCCTCTGATTCAGCCCTTGCTCTCTTTAGATGTAGAATATCAGTTTTTTCAGAATTCTCAGAACTAGATAAAAATTAGTATAATTTTTGTCCAAAAAAATTGAGTATGAAATTGTCTCTACTTCACATTTTTAACCAGCACTGCAGAGTCTTTGAGCAGTTGCCTCAAATTAGACTTAAAATGAACTTTTCATAACTCCAAGCTTTGATAAATTCCATCCCATTCTGAGTTTTATCCATAACTCCTTATTTTAGCCAGGGGGAGGAGGGAAACCCAGTCAAACTACCAAGATGTCATGAAAGACATTGCACTGTGTGATTCCTCTGCCTGTCTGGCAAGCTCCATAGGTGCTCCAGGCTTCTGGGCGATCATCCAAACAAGACTTCTGACCATCTAAGATTACTTGCTGCATGAACTTTCATATTCCCTTACAGAACAAAGAGCTACGATTACCTATAATAAACCTAAACCAAACAAATATTGCACACTAGAGCTTATTCTTCCGTTCTCATACTATCAAAGCACAGTGCAGCCAGACAGCATGCATCTCCACTAGCAAAACAGAGAAGCTGGGCAACACTAGGATGTGTCTAATGTTAACACTTGGGCTACTAATGGAATAATCCCTGAAGCTTTTTGTTTCCAGTTACTAAGACCACTTGCTTGTCTTAGCTTGTAAGTTATTCACCCACAGAGAGAAGAAAATCATGCTACGGATAACACCGGTATCTAAGCTAATGACATCATTTTAAAGCCAGATTTTCAATGAGATTTAATTTGGCACTCACTGCATAGAGTTGAACAGCTAGCCGCTGCCCCATAGGCTCCTTTGAATATTATACATGAGTCAGCAGCAGACAAGTATTCCTACAATACAAGGCAAAGAACTGCAATGGCTTAGGCTTCAACAGCTGCTTTTCCACTCATTTAAGTAGCTTCATAGCCGCTCTTTCAAACCCCTTAATCCTCCTTCCTCCCTCCCCTTTACCATATAACATAACAAAACACGGGTACAATGGGTACAATGCCAAGGTCCACATTTCCCCAAGTATTGGTCATTCCTCAAACCTAACCACTTGTTTTCCTTCCATATCTCACAGGGCTAAAGGCAAGGAGGCTTTTATGCCCTTCATAATGTAGTTCCTGACCCCACACAAATCTTTCCCTTTCACCAGTACTGATCAATACAACACTAAAGGTGCCACTGCTCATGTATTTGTGCAAACCTGCCGCTGACCTCTTTGCTGTTCCATTCCCCTTTGCTCTAAGAACAGTCCCCTTAAATCAATTATTTATCAGATCCACAGGGACTTCAGTAATAAGTGCAACGAGATTTGTGGCTTCTGGGCCAAAATGAAATCCCATAACACATAAAAAGTTTTCTGTTCATACCTCATTTTCCAATTTCTTTTGAAGTCCCTACAAAACAGCCAAACCCTTGAGTGAGCTAAGATTTAATAGCTCTTTGTCAGCACTTACTGAAATCATCCCATACAATGAGAAATCCAATGCAATGCTAAAGGCAAGAAGATGACATTGCCTTCTCCCTAAGTACCAAGCCAGCTAAGCCCTCAGAGCTTTATTTCCAACCATCTGCAACACCTCTCTACTATCTCGTTATATTCAGCTCCATGAGAATCCTCACACATACTGTATTTCTAATGTGTTGTCTTGGATGCTGTGAGTTCATCTCCAGAAATGATCTAAGTTATCCATGCTGGACAAAATACTTCATATTTTTTTCTTCAAAAATGTTAGCAGAGCTCAACATTTTTGCAAGGAAAAACAATTCAATAGAGAGAAACTTTAGTACTGGGAACGAGGAGGTTTTTAAAAGATTTAACATAGCATGCCAGATTCCCCATTGTATTCTTCCATTTCAGTCTGATTGCAGTAGCATATGAAAAGGGTCTCAGTGGTGAATTAGGACTCTTATCCATACAACTTCTATATGAGAAATGTATTCTTATCAAAGTCTCTTAGGCACTGCTGTGCTAGCTTTAGCAACCTTCAGGTATAAACACCACCATTAGTCAATAGGTTGTCTACAGCAAATATCCATAAACAGTCCAACAGCACAGAAAACTACAATTCCCGTACTGTGTACTTTAGGAACAAACTTCTCTCAGCTAAATCGAGAGCTTTTATACATTAAGAATATAGGGAGCCTGATGGAGGGGAAGCCACCAAAAAAACCCCAAAAAACCAACTCCCACGTGAATCCCATACTGAATTTTTTTATTGAAACACTGAGTTGCAGGAACCTAAAGAGAATTAAGGTCATGCCAGCTCTAGATTCCAGCAGTACATGGAACCCATACAATAAAAATCCATCCTTCCCAGGGTGTCCTCCAGCGTTCCCCGGTTGTTCAAAGTAGGAATTTGGAAATCGGAACACACTTTTTTTTTTCCTTCCCAGCTACGGTGTTCAGGTGGTACATTCACCCTACCAACACATTAAAAAAAGACTACAATGGTAGTCTACTTTGGTTTTCTTTATCCGAGAAATACAATTGACTCGGGTGGTCTGAGATTTTTTTGATAATAGCCGCATATGAACAAAGAATACTAAACCATACAAATACTCAATTTTAATCCATACTTGAAGCAGGCCTTAGACTTGGCTTTCTGCTCCATTTCCAACTTAATCTTAGTGGCCTTCCTCATTTTTAAGAAATATAATCAGCCATTTTTAAATCCATGGATTTTTCTTCTGCCGTGAGATTTACTTTTAATAAACACACCCACCCCATCTCTCATTCTCAGCGTGAATAAGAGGTATAATCACTCTGTACATGAACATCCACAAGAAACCTTTTGGCAGTGCCTGAATGGCCCCTTCAGTGCCTGAGAGTCCCACCGCAGTCTGGGGCAAGAGAGCCCAGATTACATAAAGACGTTAAGCAGAGATAATATACGGACAGGGTGGGGAAGCCAGATTTTGGTAATGCTTGCAAAGACAGAAAGAAAACAGGATTATTTTCCTACTCCTTCACAGATGTTTCAAGGGGCTTTTTTTGACACAGTTAAACAATATTTTGCCTCCAAAAGTACTTGGTCAAAAACAAACTTCAGGCCTCGCAGCAGAAGGGAGAGCAGGAGCTGAAAGGACCAGTGACACATGCTGCATGGCACACCATGCTTTCTACCCATGGAAGCCACGGGTAGAGCTTGCAGGGGAAAGAAGTCTGACATAAAACTATGTGAAGAATATATATAAATGTGCTTGGCAGACAGAGTAGTATTACGTTAAGATGGAAGAATTTCTTTGATGGAGATAATGACTGACTGGGGATTCAGTGGATCAAATGCCATGGCTGGCAGCATCGAATCCCATCATTGAAAAGCAACTCCTGCAACTCCCATCCCATCACCAAAACCAGCACAGACTCATTTCTGCCCCTTATCTTAATACACTTTTATTTCTTCTTCATTTCTGTGTCCATTTCTTCAACAAGCTTTTAATGAAGCTTTTTGACTTTCCCACTGGCTAGGATGAAAATAGTCAGGAAAAATTTACAGTTTTCTACGTGAAATTTCTTCCTTTGGGAATTGAAAGACATCATCATCATTTGGCAGATATCTAGCTCTTCCTGCTTGGAAATCTGACAGGTTCAGAGATTCAGCACAATCTAGTTCAAAAAACCCAAAGCCATAAACAGCATATATTAGCACTGGGTAATTTTGTAAATAGAATGGTACATACCTTGCTAGGGAAAAAAATACCACTCAGTGGCATACAAATATTGTTTTGACCTCAAGGTCAAATTTTCAAGAAACTTCTGAATTATTGAGAAATTACCAGAAGTGTTTGGCTACCTAACTCCCACTGGTTTAAGAAAAGATACACGTAAGAACTGAAGCTGTAGAAACCCAGGAAAACTGCCTCAAGCACATTTTGCCAGAGCTTACATCTGGGTTTACAGAGTGGTTGCTAATATCATAGCGAAGCCAGCTATTAAAAGCCCCCCCAGCAACCTTTTTCCTGCCTCTGCAGGGATGCACGCTTACCTTACCATCTTCCAAAGCCACATGAAATAAACCATATTATTTTAGAAAAAGTATTTCAGTATTACAGCTGCTGCTGCTGAATGTAACTGCAACAAACAGGCTTTGCTTTTTTTTTCCCCCTAAAAACCATTATCACAGCCATTTTGCTGATCCATCACAGGCCTGAATGCAATGTATTTCTAGACCAGGTCCCTTACAGAAAAGGTCTGTGGCGTGCAATAAAGTGCTGCATTTATTGTGCACGTTTAAGTGCGCGCTGTAGAGTTCCACAGAGATTCTGGCAGCGCTGGAGAGATCCTGTAGGGTGGTGAAGAAACCTGGAAGGGAGCTCTCTCATCAAATTCCATAGATCTCTGACGCACAATACAAGGAGAACCCATTGGTTTAATTCACAGGAAAATGCAGGATTTATCAAAAGACACTGAAGCAGTGGAGGGCTTAACAGAAGCAGCATTTTGTGCTGACACTGATTCACTTCCACCACCCTCAGTACACTGGCCATGCTAGAAATAAGTGATTTTTTCCCACTAGTACTCTTCTTTTAGTTAAAATACAAACTTGTTTATCATTATAACAGCCTAGAACACAGACTAAAAGACACTGTTCATTATAGACTTAAATACTCTGTATTTATCTATGCAAGAGGGAATGTGCATTGTTCCTGACAGACTTTAAAACTGTAGTGGATTTTAGGACTAGAGTCCAACAGGGGATGACAGTGTATCCAATACTTGAGGCTTTTGCTTTCATTACTGTCAATAAAAACACAGCTTTGATGAAGATCTCAATATAACAAGGAAGGGTTAAGTAACAACAAGCTCCTGAGCTGTGTACATAAAGCATGCCAAAAGTTCTTAAGAAAATCAATGATTTTTGCCAGTCCCTAACTGGCTAGTCAGGGACAGCTACAGTGCTCCTCCACCATGCCAATATTTAAGCTATTACTGAAACATAAGATAAAGCCTGTTAAGGTCCCAAGCAATAAGTGGTAACAGATCAGTACAGATGCTGCACTCAGACATCCCAGAGACTGAATGGGTAATTCATTTAACAGACCCTTAAATTGTGAATGACTCCATCAGGTCAAGTAAGAGATTAAACATAGTTTATTAATAATTAGTTATAGCATAAAGCATTAGAGACACCCTGGCCTTTATTAATCTTTTGCTTTAAGTGATTTGCAGCCTTTCTGTATCAATCATTTTGTTTAAAAGATACAAGGTCCATCTCTTGTCTTAGCTGCCAAAACATCTCTAATCAATTTTGTGCCCTGTCCCCTACCAGCTTACTTTAGAGTTTGCTCTGTAGATGGAGGAGATCCTTATAGAGTCTCTCCATAGAGTAGTTATTAAAAGTACAATTTTTGTTCCACCATTTTTGTTCCATCAACTTGTCCCTGCCCCACTTGCGCTTCCAGCAACGGGAGAACCCAGTTGTTCTGCCCACTCCTTGAGGATTAACATTACACAACCTGCAATTTTCTTTCTCAGGTCAAAATTTTTTTATATACAGAAACTCATTGGTGGAAGTTCAAATGAGGAAAAGCAAAAAACCAAAAAAAGCCCTTCTGCTAGAGCATATGTGGAAAGATAATGAAGTCTATGAGATTTCTTTATTATAAATAAAAACAGATTGGTATGGTGATGTAATTGGGTGGTTTATATTGGCCTTTGCTGTAAAAGGTGCTCCTCAAACTTTCAGTAACAGGAATGGCAGTCAGCTCCTTCTGCTATGTAAGCTAATTTAAAAAAAATCACCAAGATGAGTGGTTCTTTTTTAAATTAATCTGCTTAATGCATTGTGGAGTTTGGTCTAGACTTAACTTGGCTTTGGATATCTGCCTTCATAATTATAGATCACTATTTTCAGGCTTGAGTGTCTAAAGGTAGGCTCCCTGCTTGCCAGAGATACCACTCTATTCTTTGAATAGTAAAAGAAAAGCAATAATAAAAATCAGAATCAGTGAACTCCTTGATATTAAAGGCATGGATTTCCCATAGTGGTTAATGGCAAGTCTGCCTTTCTAGCTTCACATCTGGCAGACTGGATGTGACATACGTTTACTTTTTTTGAAGGGACACAAAGAAAAAAAATTTAAAACTAAAACTGAATATTAAACCTAATAACTTGATTCTTGACCTTCTAGTAATAAAAACATGTCCATGTTAACATGATATTTATCTGTCTCGGTCCTCCTTTCTCCCAGGTTGGCATCAAACAGGATGGGAAAAGTCAGAATCGGTGCCCTATGTGAAACGACTACAAGCAAGGCCAAAATGTATCTGCATTGTAAACAGGAGAAAAATCCTTACACCAGCAGATAAAAGAGGAAATAAGGATGAGACAAGACTAGAAAGGATAGCGTTTATGGCATTAGACGCCAGTCGGGGCGTGTCTGCTGCAAAGACGTACTTTAACTGAGCTTTTGAACACACTGAGGGAGAAAGCTGGAATTCACACTACCAGTTAGTAGGCTGATGGCTCCTGGAATTTCCTGTTCCCAAAGAGACAGTGAATTGTTGGCTATCCTGATAACTCATCACTGATTTACTGCTGAAAAATGAATTAGAATTTCATAGGAAAAAAAATAACATGCTGTGGCTTCCTGATCCTTTCCCTGCACTATTTTAAAAAAAAAAAATCAAAATATTACAGTAAAGTAGACTCAAATAGAAGGAAAAAATTCAAAAATTTCGTAGGGATATAATTGGGCTGTAGCACTACACTGCATTGTCTAGGGGAAAGGAAAAAAAAAATCTGACCAAGGGCAAAAAACCCAAAGAAGTAATTTTTCACCAGTCAATTGAAGAAATGTATTCTAAATATTCTAAATCTAAGAGGATGTCGAGTGATATTAAAGCATAATGAATTAAACAATATAACTAGAGAGCAGACCTCATTGCCACAGATATCTCTGATGCTAAAGATGTCTTCGAATCCCTCAACTAGACCTGGATATCTACTATTTAATTTAAAAAGTTACAAAGTAAATTCTTGTACACATGAAAAAAGATGACCTTACAAACTAAGAAACCAAAAAGCATTAACATTAACCAGATAAAAACCTTAAAGGGTGCAACAGAGACTGATCACTTACAAATCTGCTGAGATAATGGTTCAAGGTTTGGTCATTTACAATAAAATTTGGGGGGTTTGCAGCACAGAACAGGTTTAAGGATTGAGTGGATACTCGACTCTCAGCTCCAAGGAACTTATCAGTGTGTTTCTTTTTCAATACCGATGTTGCAAAAACATGTTTGGTGTATACATTGCCAGCACAATAATGTTTCTAGGAGAAAGCAGGGCAATTATGCCCTTGAGCAGTTCTGCAATTTCATATTTAATCTTATGAAATATGCTCTTTCAGTTTAACAAATCATCTCTAAATTGCCAATCAAATCACTCCAGGAAACGAGACTCTCCATCTCACAGACTTGCAAGAAGTAATTTACCAATTAAAGCCAAAGAGAGTTACAAGAATAATTTAGAGAAGCTTTCTTGGAATATATTCTTTTAACTGTGTGCAAAATCAAGCAAAAAAACCCAAACAACCCCAAGCCTAGTCATCATTATTCATTGAACCTACCGTAAAAACAATACACAAATACCCCTTGTTTAAATAGCCATAATCAAGGCTGCAAAGCACTCTAAGGTCAGAAAAAGCCAGAAGTAAGCTGACTTAAGCAACAATAATTCAGCCCCATTGCGTGGCTGCACTACACTACAGCCTTTTGAAGGGGCAGAGGACATGTTATTTTAACAAACTAGCTCAGCACACATAGTGCCTGGTGCTCCATTTCTGAGCCACTGTTCAATTCTATTAACCAGTGCTGAGCACCAACTAAGATCCCTTAGACTTCGTGTTTCATGTTATGTAGCACACCCCGCATTCAAGCGGATAGATTTTGTTTGCAGTGGCGTCTTAAGTGTTTTGGTAAACCAGGCTTCAGAATCGCCTCTGTGGAAAATGAAGGAAACTGTTCGAAGCGCCTTGTCCAGTATCCTACCAAAAATGTAGAAAAAGATGCCCACATTTCACAATTTTAAAGCATGTTCACGACTTCACCCTCCTGCGGCATCTACATAAACCAGTTTCCTTCACTAGCCAGACGAAGCAGTCCTAACCTGTTCTTCTCGGGTAGGCACTCTGTCTCAATCTGTTTGCCCAGACATTTCCAGGTTTCCTATTCAGCTGTTAAATCTGCACAGCAGATGCCTAGGGAAGAACATAACAACATGGGAACCAAATATCAATACTTCAATTTTGCTGAAGTTTTCCCAATTTGTGTTTGTCAGAAAGGCTTTGGTTTATGCATTTCTTCATTCTCATCACCGCCTTGTATGCACAAAAACTGTTACCTGAAAATCATTCATTTAAAACTCAATTTCCATCCAGAAATGAGTGTTTTCAGCCAATGCTATCCAGACTAGCAGTTAAGCAGTGCCCTCCTGCTGTACCAAGGCAATGACCAGCTCTGCAGGCACTGCTATGGTCAGGGGTGCCTGTGATTAGAGGAAGGGACATGGCCAAGACTCTGCAAGAGCCAATTGCTGGCCATTTTGGCTACCACTGGAGCTCGTTAAAACAGCTTTAAGGAGAGTAAATTCAGCACCTCCAGCTTTGTCTAAGGAAGGTATAAAGATGACTCAAAGCCGCTTTTCTGCACTACACAGTACAGTCTTCCAGCCACTGCTGAAAATTTGTCCTGAAGACTGTGGTGACATACCCACAGCAGCCTAAAAAGGCAGATAAAAATAACACCACTTTCAAAGTTAAATTTCTCTGTAACTGAAAAACAAGGATAATATTAGCAGCATTAGTCCTGTCCTTTAATAGTATGTGCCTGAAAGGCACTAGTTATCTCATTCTTCAAAGCAATGAATTTCTCAACCCTTTTCTTTTGTAGGTCACTAAGCGTGTCCTGCCAGGCTATGACTAAACACGTCAAAAGAAGAAACCACAGTGGCCAGGCAGCAAGGCCCATACAAGCCACTTTCAGAGTGGGAATTTATTGAAGAATCTTTTGTAAAACCCTCCACTACAGCTGAGTAAGCGTGAGGCATACAGAGTGAAAAATTCTGGAACATCTTCTTACTGCTTTCCCTGGATTGGCATTGTTTGTTTTTTGTATGCCAAGATTTGACTAATTTACTATGTAAAACAGGAGGAGATAAAATAAGGTTAAATAATTTAAAAGTCCCAGCCAAAACCTATATATTCCATATGTGAAATACGATTTCATGAGCTAATTTTGGTTGCAGGCTCTTTGTAGTACTTTATAAATAGCAAGACCAGAACACTGCACTGGTTATTTCAGGTGCTGTTCAAGCCCTGAACTAAAAAGATTTTTGACCCAAAGAGCTTAGACTCTGCTGTGCAACATAAGGTAGCCATGAGGTAGATACAAGAAAGCTGAAAAGGGAGCAAAGAGAAACAATAAAATATTAGTCAGAATGGCAAGAGGTCCCCACAGTACCTCAGCTAACTGACACATGGAAAACTCTCTCTATATATGCCGTTTGCTACTCTGTATTTGCCTTCCCAAAGAGCAGAGCCCAGTTAAGAGAATCCCTTTGGGTACTCTGACTTGTATTAACTGATGAAAGAGCTGTCAGCTCTGGATGACTAAGGTGCATCACATCTCATACCCTCAGTGCAGGTCCTGTGTGAGAAGTCAAAGTGCTGGCAACAAAGACTCTTTCTTGTCTGCTTAAGTCTTCTACAGATAAGCACCCTTCCTCTACACTCCTCACAAAGGCCAAGTATAAGGGTCTCCTTGATAGTGTTTTGCCTGAAAGATGGAAATGCTATTTTTTCTCTCCTCAGTATTCAAGGAGTCCTAAGACACACAGCAGACAGATGTTCTTGATACTACTTAACATCAGGCCTGCCCAAGAAGGCAGAAAACCTTTGGAAGGATCACAAAAGGAAAAGTAACTGCTACATGGGTAAGGGGGAGGCATCAAATGAACTAATGGGATGCAGATTGAAAGCAAAGGAGGTGCTTTTTCCCCTCCACAAAAGATGCAGATAAGCTCTGGAACTCTTCACCACAGGAGACTGTAGATGCAGAGTATTCATTAGACAAATTCTTGGACAAACAATAAAGCCCCAAACTTAAGTTTAGCTACAGGGTCCAGAAACCATTTACCAACCATGAGGTTTGGGCTTAGTTTAACATCAATTTAAGTTAGCAATTAGCTAGAGTTAGTTTGTTATTGATATTGTGATTCATCATATCACCAATATTGTCCAGTTGCCATCGCTGGTAACTGCAACATTAATCTGCCTGGATAGCTTGAAATGAGTAAATCCTGAAATGTATGTGACATATTTTAAAGTGGAACAAAGTAAAGGAGATCTATCTTTCACCAAAAATACCCAAAACATTGCTTTCTATGCAGAACCCTAAGTTCTCCTTTGAAATAGTGATAATTGAAGGCACTAAAAAGGTAGATACTTGTTCAGACAATTGCAAAGATGACTAAGAGCGTTCCAGTGCTTTCACTGTCCCTTCCTATGCATCACTGTGTTTCCATGTCCAGGCTACAGCTATAAGAAGTTTGACAAACACCTGTTATCACAGAAAATAACAGCTTGATGGAGCACGCCTGATCATGACGATTTCTCCATAGCTGAACTGGCTCAAGAAAAACAGAGGGTCAACATTTTAGAATGACTTATTTGCTGGAGACATTGAGTTTTTGTCTAAAAAGCCTGAAAGCCTTTAAGTATTTATACAGGTATAGTTTATAGGTTATAACACATGACATTACCAATGTATTCTGCCCTTTGAAAGAACTCTTCTTTATTTTTACAATTTAATATTCACTGCTGAGCTGTCCTTGCTTGTAAAGGACTGTCAGGTTCAAATGTAGAATTAGATGATCCAAGATATCCTGTCTCTGGTGAATATAAATTTTAAAATATTGAAGTGGCCAGAAGAGTAAAAGATGCCTATTCTGTATTTGGAGACTGTTATCTATATTTCACAATGTTGCACAAATTGCAGAATTTGCAAACATGCACTCAGGCTAGTTCTTTCTGAACCTAAAGAAAGGCTTGGCAATCTTCCTATTTATTAGGCCAATTCTTGTGTGTTACAGCATTAATTTATCTTTAAATGTTAAGTAGCAATAATCAATGCAGAAAGCTGAAAAAAAGTGTTGCAAATTATGCCTAGTTACAAAATTCCCAGACTGATTATTCTTCAGTAGAGTTCACGGGCAGTTGAAGGTTCTGAGAATAACAATGCTCTGTCAATGAAAGCGTTGAAGGAAAAATACAGCTATGCAATATGGATTAAGTGACATAGCGAAATAAAGAATTGCAGTTACGCAAAGCTCCCAGCACTCTGGTAATGTCTTCTGGGAAGATTTTCTGCATACGTAAATAAAGATTCCAGGTGCAAGACAGCAGACCACTCCCTACTTTATCTTTGCATTCAGTGAAAGGAGAGAGGCATAATTCACATCAGCTATTCCCCTGTAAAATTATGTTGGAAACACTGATGTTACCTCGGTGCTGATAGACAAGACAAAGCCTGTGCTGATAGAGCATTGGTCTCACCAGAAAACTGCTGTTAACTGAGTCAGCATCAAAAGCACAACTTTACTATATGGTCTAATTTTCAAGTGTGCCCAGCACCAGCCTTTTCACTGGTATACCACAAACTTTATTAATTCCCCATCACTAGCCAAATAAAAGTTTAAAAGAGATGATGGAGGGTTCTCTGCAATGTTTTCCTTTTGGTGATTTTTCTCTACAGCATTACATACAGCTCCTTTTATTTGGCTCAGGGACAGAAATTATATACATTTTTATTTTTACTTGCAGCAGTCAATATTGGTGTGAAACAAGAATACGGTATCTTGACCTAAAGTGCTTAGTAAGTGTTTTAATTTTGAAATAACTATATTAATTAATGTAAACAGAGACTGGTAAATAAACTTTGAGAACACTTTAGCAGTAAAAGTCATTAAAGATAGCTGAAGTACTCAGTAAGATGTAGAAGCTTATTAAGACATTGCTGCAGTTCATCTGAAGCTCCTTAAGCCTTTAAATTCTTACTTATTACAGAGAATAAGTGTGCCATAAATTACATATGTTTAGGGAAAATTTAATTACAGTTGCCAATGGCTTCTCACACATAAGCCCATTTAACATTTCAATAAACATCCAGAAGTTTGTAGGAACAATTGCAAACATTCATTTTATCACAGAGAACGCTGTTTCGCTTGTAAAGATTCAGGATATTTTGTTTTTTACGGCATTCTGTACCCAGACCCATTAATCTCTGTGCTTCCCTGCATAAAAATTGCATGTTCTACGTTACATAATTTATACTATTGTTAAGTATTTATTGACTGGTATACTTTTTTGCCTTTGAAGAACCACAGCACTGACACAGAAGAGTTAACAAGGAGCAACATAGAAGAGTCAAGATGCACTAGAAAATACGCAAGAAATACATGTCTGTATACAACCGGTGTTTTAAAGGGGATTTATTTGTAAGGCATCTTCCTATAAAATTGTACCCAAATCTTCTGTATGGTGAAGGCTGCACCTTGACAGCAGCTGCCTTTCCCTAGACATACTGCATTCTTGCTAATCTTTGTCACCACGTCTTTTATGTGCTGTTTCAACAAGAGCATCTTGTTACCACTGCCACCTCTCTAACACAGGTTACTCACGCACTGCAGCACTAAGGACTTCATCCAGATTCTGTCAAAGCCAATAGGATGGGGCCATCATCCTATTGTACTCCTATGTACAACCAGGAGTGCTTCACAACAGTTAATTCAAAACCAGAGTCTTACGGGTCTATAGAGTATAGAAGGGAAAGAAAATATAGCACTAACTATGCAAAATTAATATAGAAGATCAATAAGGCACCCATTTTCCCTCTTCTCCCCCAGCAAGCTTACTTAGCAATGCAGTAGTGAAAAATCACTGATTTCAAAGGAATTATCTCGTCTTCAAACTGCCCTAACTGCTAAGCCTAAAAAGAAACTGTAATAAAAAGAACTGCTATTTGCTCCTTAGAACTGTCACACATACCTAAAAATTTCTTTCAAAATAAAAAAAAATCGATTTATAAAACAATCTAAAAAAAAATACTGATCAATATATACACAGGACTGTGTGCAGGAAATCAATTTAAACTGCAGCACAACAGATGGTCTTTTTGCTATGAATTACTGTAATTACTACTGTAAATGGTAGAAATGAGGCTGAGTCAGAAAACTAAGATCCAGCCTTAGAACTGAACTTTGACGTAACTGGAAGAGATTTAAGTTTGGATGCTAAATCAAGGCCATCTGTAGCCACAGTATACCTGAAGAAAACCACATGTATTAGCCAGCCAATGATAACAGCATTGAGACAGCAAAGAAAATCCATAGGAGCATTCAAACTTTCTTGCAACTTTTCCATTACTACCGGTATTTGACTTGGAGGAGGAAGAACAGCAAAGGACACTGATACATCAGCATGCTAACAGCACTGGTCCGTTCTCCAGAGACCATCCCAGTAGCAAAGAATCGATAATGGTGCCAGTCTGTATGAAGAGAACAACCAAGGAAGAGCAAGTATGATGGGGGGAATCTCCAGTGACTTGTTCAACCCCTGCTCACAGAACAGTCCTGGGGCCTTGAGCAGTCAGACTAAATCAGTGTAGCTCTGGGGCTACTCTAACACTCACCAGGGAGCAAAGCAGAAATTGGGTGTTATTAGAATGGGCAGGAGACCAAAAAGATAAAACCCTGCTTACTGCAAATGTACTTGATCATTTGCTGCAGGATGGGGCGCAGGCTTTCAAGTCCAGCAACAGCACAGTAGTCTTGCTAGATGTGGAATCGTGGCACCCATAAGAGGATTAACAAGCCTAAGCAAAATTCAACTCTGTCATTAAGAACTGTAATAGCACATAGAATAAGATGATCGGCCAGTGCTCCATGCCATCCCTGTGTTTTTAAAATACAACTAAGAAAGAGGCATATAAGTAGGTGCTCAGGAGCAAGATCCTATGTTCAGATATTGTTGGCGATTTTCTTGCTACTGTAGTTACAAAGAGTTTGGGTGAATATTAATTAAAAAAAAATCTACAGCTGTCAGACAATGCTGCTTGAAGTGAAAAGATTTTACTAATTCATACTTCAGATACCACACATGCATTATTAAATTACTTTCATAACTTGTGATTTACTAACAGGAATTGCATGTTGTATTTTGTTTGGGGTTTTTTTTTGTTTTGTTTTTTTAAATGCTGCTAGTTTGTCCTTTAATGGGACAGTCCATTGAGACCCCACCTGGAGTACTGCATCCAGCTCTGGAGTCCTCAGCACAGGAAAGACATGGACCTGTTGGAGCAGGTCCACAGGAGGGCCACAAAAATGATCAGGGGGATGGAACGCCTCTCCTAGGAGGAAAGGCTGAGAGAGTTGGCGTTGTTCATCCTGTATGAACAACAAAAAGAAAAACTTTTTAGCAGGGTCTGTTGCGATAGGACTAGGGGTAATGATTTTAAACTAAAAGAGGGTAGATTCAGACGAGATATAAGGAAGAAATTTTTTACGATGAGGTTGGTGAAACACTGGCACAGGTTGCCCAGAGAGGTGGTAGATGCCCCATCCCTGGAAACACACAAGGTCAGTTGGACAGGGCTCTGAGCAACCTCATCTAGTTGAAGACGTCCCTGCCCGCGGCAGGGGGTTGGACTAGATGGCCTTTAAAGGTCCCTTCCAACCCAAACTACTCTATGATTCTATGTAATGCAGAACGAAATATGAAGACCATCCAGTTTGTCCTTACAACATTCCAACTACTTCTCCACTGTTAGTCATTAAACATATCCCAAAAGCCTGTGAAAGACCTGGGCAGACTTTCTACTGAAACACTTGAAAGTAAATGACCTACGCTGTTTACAAAAGTAGAACTTGTTGGAAATTGGGGAGGAGAGAAACACACAATCCCCCGTACGAAAAATAACGAAAACACATGTGGAAGAGTTAGCAGAAGAAACAGCATTCCCATTTTCAGTGTTTACCATTTGAGCCCTGCTGTGTTATATTGATTTTGTGTTGCAACAATTTAAAACAAATAGCCTAAAAGGCAATGGTTGCAAAATAATGGTCACTCTGGAACAGACTTGCAGTATGGAACTGAATGGAAAATTATTGACCAGATCTTAACAATGAGGTGATGTAGCTGCTGTGACAGGAAAGAGGCTAGGCCTCTTACACTGGAGAACAGATATCCCCCACCAACTGGAAAACCACAGACAAGATCTTCGTAGAAACTTTAAAGACAACTAGTAATGGAAACTCCACTTGTAGTTGTTATATTATCCAGGGCATTCAGACATACATGCCACATACATGTTTTTAAATCATTTTTGTCTAAATCAGACCTGTCAAGTCTCTCATTGAGAGAAATTCAGTTTGAGACTTCCAATTAATTTTTTTTCAGCAGCAGAGCTGGTTTAAGACATAAGTGTTGACTGACATACCATGAGGTTTTGTTTCCATTTCAAGAGGAAAAATAACCTAAAACACAGGGACATTATGTAGGGATGCGCTGTTTCTCAAACAGCAGTCAAAATAATTTCTATGTAGCTGTCCTGGCCTTGATAAATGCAGTAATACCAAGCACATTGCTGGTAAAGGTTAGCATCTCTGGACATGTCAGTGTTAACTATCCTTCTGAACTCTTTCTTAAGTGCTCAGCACATCCCTTCCTAAAACTCCTAATGTTCATTTCATTAAGGTAAAAGTAATTATAGATTTGCATGCTTTTCTCTTTACCTTTATTCACAATTCTAACAGCTAATATGAGGTGCCAAACCACCACTAATTGAAAATTGATTTTAGATTTAATTAAATGGCTAGCCCAGGAGGTAAGTATACATGCAGAAGTCTCATCAGCTGACTCGTTCCCCTGTGAGCATCCATACTGAATTTCACTGACATAATCAGTATCTATAACAGGAACAGTGGCAGCTATAGATGATATCTAAAGAATATACATAACTACAACATCAGCATTTAATTGCTAAGGAACAAGAGACACACTTACATAATCTCAGGTGTTACTTAACATTGTGACAGCAACAATTTGTGATGGTCAAGCAGTGCTAGCCCTGGAAGACGAGCCCAAACTCATGCTGGCCTGCTGCTTTAACCGACCTGCTGTTTGACTCTGATGCTTTTTTTTTAATCTTTGTGCAAGACTTAGAAAAGTGATGCTTGTTTTGACATTTGTTTCAATAGTAAGTTTCAGAAAAATCTTATAGTAAAATTGCGTTGTTTTCTTTAAAGTTTTATTTCAGATTTCTGTAGTCGGTCTTATGATCCAAACCAGGGGTTCCTCATCCTTTCTCTCTCCTAATGATGCTGTAAAAATCAGTCCAAAACATGAAGAATACCATAACAGAAATAATTACAAAGGATACGGCTATGAGTGAATATACTATTTTGAAGTACTTAGAATTACAATGTTTGCATAAGGCTCGCGAATCTGTACACACGTGGGCTTTCACCAATTAGAGTAAGTCTAATCTGCTCATATCTAGATATAATTCATAGTAAGGACCAAGGCTGCCATGTCTTGCTTTTCTGGGTAAAAATTACTGGCCTGAAAAGCATCATGGCACCTGGGCAAGAACGTTCAAGGCGATTTACTCTGTCCACAGACTTGTGCAGCAGAGTACATTCTGCGGTGAACATTCCAGCTGGGAAAAAGTTGATGAAGTCAGAATCATATACAAAGGGTAAACAGTTTAGTCAGCACCTTGGCAGCAAGAGCTGCTGGAATACTCTACATACGTTAGAATGAGGATATATAATCAATAATATGCAATACCATCCAAAGTAGAGAAAAACTGCAATTCATTCTTTCGTGGTGTAAATCAGCCTGGTTTTACTGTCATCAGTGGATTTCCACACATTTAAGATTGTAAAAATTTTGGCCCTAGAAGCGTAAGACCCTGCCTCTGAATGTAAGTAATCAATCACCAAACACTAATCTGTTATTTCTATAAGGAAGGATGCAGTCCACCTTTTAATAAAATTGTACTATGCCATTGTATATTCTCTTTGACAAAACTGCTGTAACTCCACGTGCCTTAATTATATATTGTCACATCAGTAGCACTGAGTAGCTCTATTGTGAAGAAATGAATGTGGCTTATGGCCCAAGGCAAGTCATTGAAAATGCTATAGTATTCTTTGTCCTTTAACATGTGGAATAGTTCATGTAAGGCACTCCTTAGACACACCTGTGAAGCCACTTTGCTCCCAGAAACATATGGAGATATGTATTCTCATGAAGAGTAGCAAGTATTTGGAAACTAACTACAGAAAAGTGTAATCAAGTAATCCTTTAATGCTGGAATTAAACATAGGGTAGTGAAACACTGGCACAGGTTGCCCAGAGGGGTGGTAGATGCCCCATCCCTGGAAACATTCAAGGTCAGGTTGGACGGGGCTCTGAGCAACCTGATCTAGTTGAAGATGTCCCTGCTCATGGCAGGGGGGTTGGACTAGATGACCTTTAAAGGTCCCTTCCAATGCAAACTACTCTATGATTCTATGATACTGTCATACTACTCTGTCTCACGCCAGCATCTTGTCATTTATAAATTAAAGCCCTGTAAGGATGCAAAAGGCTCATTACCAGATGAACTCAGGAGTCTTGCGTTTGATTCTAGGTAGTAATTACATTAGCGAGTTCTAGACAGCATACATAGTCAGTGGAGAGCCACAGGGAAATTTTGGGCACCTACATTAGAGAACAATTCAGACCAGAACGCGAAGTGAATTTCATTTTCCGAAATCTGAAGGCAAACTAGGATTCACTTCAGCACTTGAGTTAATCCCATCCTGAAGCAGATTTTTTTCTTTGTACTTACATTTCAATTACTAGGGATACTTTCAAAAATTTAAAAAATAATAATAATAAAAAGGAGATTGACGTCCTTAGAAAAACCACAGCCCAAGTCTCTGCTTTTCTTTATCTTCTGGTTTTTGGTTAAGTCTCCTCTACCCACGCTTTGTCTTGTGGGTCAGCAATGATATTACATGGAAACTAAGCCTATATTCCATTATACATTTGCACAGTACCTAAAGCAACAGGTATGACAAGCTAGAGGCCTCCCAGTACTATTACAAAATCAAAGTTGCAGGGGCAGGAAAACTGATCAGATATGCACATGAGAATTGAACCAATATAACTAAGACACATTGTAAAAATGACAGACAACAAGCAACATAAAAAAAATAAAAAAACCATACCAGTAAAGATATACACAATCCCCACAAAATACAAAGTCTGCATCTGATAAATCCACTGTGCCTTTTTCTTACCGAAACCACAGATCCTGTTCCAGAACAAGGAACAAACTTTGTCCTCTGTCACAACACTGGCACCAGTAAGTTTGCAATTTATTTTGTTCTAATGGAAGAAACGGCATACATACGTTCATACAGTCTTAACCACTTTTCTACTGTAAAGCTATCTTCCACCTATATTCAAGTCAAATGCAATTCACATTGAATTTCCAAATTCACATTTTCCAGGGCAGATGTGCATTAATAACCTGTGTGTTCTCTTCAGCTGTATTCATGTTCCTTATTAGCAGAATCAATAACAATAAAAAGGACTGGCTACAGTTTCTTAGGTAGTTTGCAATTTTAAGCTGGATACCTCAACTAAGGAGACAGGCTCTGCATTTGTGTCCAATCTTGGATGTTGCTGCTTTAAAGAACACATGCAACACAAATCAATGACTGTTTGTTCAGTAACAGGGTAAATGAGAGAAGAACACGTTTACAAACAGCAGGTGAGGCATTCAATTTGAAAAGCAATCAGATTGTCTGCCGTCTGCCTTCAAGGGCAGTGCTCAAAACCACATTGCCAATACAGGGACGAAGATTTTTTTTTTTTTTAAAAAAACTTGGTACCCAGACCAAGGCCCCTAATCTGAACATTTAGAGTCACTGAGTAATGCTTTCCCTGGTGAACAGTACCATTGATTTTACCTGAGAACTTATCTGTAACACTGATTTATGGATTAATGGACTACACTGATGCCCAATCTTGAATGCTGTTCCATGCAAATGGACATGAACAAATAATCCTATTGCCTTAAACTGGGCTCCACACAAGAGCAGCATGCTCAGTTTCCAAAGCTGAACCCAAGATTTTGCATTTAAAGCTCATGTTTTCTGTTTTTCTAAAAAAGCACAAAACAAAATAGTCAGGGATAAAAAAAAAATTTAAAAACAACCAGTATTACAGCTGAATGAACTCAACCACTAGACTACCAACAAGCCACTCTAGGTGCAGAGACTTGGCCATTCTGTCTGCCAGCACAATTAGAATCCTCATGTCTGGTACAACAGTAATTTTAGGAAAAAATATCTTGTGGAAAAATGTTTTCCATAAGGGCTTCTAGACTTTGAAAGTTTTTCCAATTTCCACTCAAAAAGGTCAAACACTGATGAAGCTTATATCTCTTTATAGACTTTCATACCTCCAGATCATGCCTCAAAACACCTCTGCTCTCTAGCCAAATTCCTTCTAATTATTTTCTCCTTCTGTTATGTCCAGAATCAGACAATCAAGCCAAACTTCCTGCTACAGCTTGTATTTTATATCCCAGTCTAGTCATCCATTGAAGCAAACTGTAGCACTCTTCCTGGTTTCAGTGATACAGGGAATCATTCATGGAGACTTCAGTTCTGCGCAGCCTTATGAATATAGCTCATGTTATGAAGGACGACTCTTATCCTGCATTATTGCATTTAATCAGAAATTATTAATGGCTTTGTGAACATTGGAACAATTCCAGCGTGTGGTCTCAACTACTCAAAAGACCTGAAGTTGGTCCATGCATTAGTTCATAGTGCACTGGAATACAAACTGTGAACTTACTGCTCCAAGGCTTTTCTTCTCATTTGATGCCTCCTTCAATGTTAAGATTACTTTTGATATCTTGCAACTATCACAATAAGAAAGCACAATGCATCACACTGCTGCTCTGTGCCTAAGGGAAACTTAGGCTGGTAAGGCTTTTATAAAATATACTCTCTCAAATACCTCCCAAATTAAATCATTAAAAAGGAACAGCAACAATTTTCAGCATTAATTTTAAGGTGGTAGTTTAGTTCTGCTGTAAAGTATAATTCACTGATACTGGCACAAAACAAGAAAAAAAAAAGTACTACAACAGTTCAAAGATGTGATGCGAAAAACCACAGAGTAGAATGCACTGAACAAATGCAGTTCTTTGCCAACACAGGAGGTCCAGAACACAAGCCATAAAATGGCAGAAAATGTTTTAAGATTGTACTGGTACTTATGTATCTGCCATCAGTGACTGATTATTTCAAGACAAATCATATTTGAATGGTAATGGCCAAATAACCTCACATAAAAGAAAACAAGACTCAAAACCGAACAGGACCACATAGAATAAGCGTAAGATACACCACCTGGTACTGCAAACAAGATTTACTTTTCCCCCATGTCAGGAGAAGAACTGGCCACATAAGCATGTGTCAAGGCAGTAAAATGGCCCCAGAAAGTCTGAACTCCACAGTCAGAAGTCAAAGGCTAAACAACAAGGTAAACAGCTTTCCAGTCAACAAGGTAAACAGATTTTCAGTTTGCTGACCATATGAGTTCATTTTATTTACATGACAAATAAACCTGGCGTTTTTTTTGTTTTGTGGTTTTTTGTGTTGTTTAAGGAAAACAGCTTGCCAATAGCGACCATCTTTTCCATGATGAGTTGTTCTATGAAAGTGCAAGACAAAATTACAAAAGAGATGAAAAATAGAGAACTGGATTCACCTCTGTTACCCACAAGAACATTGTGATAAGGACAACTTTAGAGGTGAGGAAAGCTAAAGTAAATTTGAGGCCAAGAATCAACTGTGACAAGAAAGATAATGAAAATTATTTAAATGTACACAAAGCCTTTAAGCACCTTCTATGACCTACATGCAAATCAGGCTGATGAAACTTTGCATGCTCCACAGCCTGCTGGTTTTACATATAGCAATCCAGCCACCTTTATACTAGTAGGTAGTAACCTGCCAGAGGTGAATAATGTTAAAACATGAGCTATTTCAGATGAAGGGATTCATTCATCCTGCTCTCAGATTGTGGTATTAAAGGAACTCAGTAGCTGGAGTTAGTCTGATGCTAACACCACCAAGATTTAGACACACCTGTAAAACCCAAGAAAAGAGGATACCAAAAAAGGAAAGATTGGGGGTATGGTGTGAGAAGTCAGAAAAACCCATCATGGATACAGTAGATAGCAAGGATTAAAAATTGAAAGGAAGTGGGAGAAGAATGCATTTATTCATTTGCTCTTCTATCTTAAGGTATCCAGATGTTGTGGTTTAACCCCAGCCAGCAAA
>NW_009222487.1:0-24958 GCF_000690835.1 Fulmarus glacialis
TATTATATAAAATATATAAATGTATATATAACTCACCAGAAAAATCCTACATTTTTTAACTCCCTGCTATAGTATTTCAGAAACTGTATTGAGGATGTATCATGTGAGACAGATACAAGATTTAGTTCTAATTCATTGTGGCAAAGGTTCTGAACAAACTACATGTAGTTGAAGCAGGAAGGTCTTGTCTGTTTATCCAGCTTAAAAGGTGAAGTGACTTCAGAAATGGGACTGGTTTTTCCAGAGCTTGTCTGGGCATCCTGTATCCTAACAGTTTATTCTCCAGGATGTTCCAAACTACAAGAGGAAAATGATCATTTGCTATCCAGCTGTCTAAGACTTTCTACTGCACTGGCCAAGGAGGAATCATACTCCCCACTGCAGAATAGTACATTGAGACTGCTTTGTTTAGTTATTGACCAAAACAGGAACCAGAATAATGGGAAACTTGTCAAATTGTTCATGTTACCTATCTGAACTGATACTTGCACTGAACGTAATGAGGAAGACCTATGCAGCAAGATGTACTTGAACCCATTTTCAGTTCCCATTTGAGTTTTCTTCCACTTTTTCAGCATTGTGGAGGGACTATAAAAAAAGTAAATTAATTACATTTACATGGGAAAAATTAATTTCTAATTCAAGCAATTCCCTATTCTGATTTATGAATCAGAATGGAAGAAAGAACAGATGGAAGAGAAAGGATCTACTGATTGACTGTAATTATTACATTTTCAGTCAATGCAAAGTCTTAATCCTGATAGTGTTTCCCACCAGAAGTATACACTAAAAAAAAAAAGTAAACATGATGGCTTTGGAAAGCGTCTTTAAAGCAATATTTCCTGCAGATAAAAAAATCTGTGCATATCGGAGCGTCTAAGACATTTTGAGGTGAACTGGGAATTGAAAAGAATGTTTAATTGAGTGGTCAAATGGGTATCTGAATATAAAATATATCCAAGAAGTAATCTCCGAACATTTTGACAGAAGAAGTACCAGGTACCAGCTTGCTAAAATTTATCCTAGATCTGCAAGTTTCAAGCAGTAAAGTAGGGGTTGTTCTTTCTCTGCCAGGTATTGCTGTCATTTGGAGCAAAATTGATTGCCCATGTTTTCTGCAAGCTTATTATCACTCTGTGTATGTGTGTGTTTGGACTTTGGGACAAATTTTGTATTTCTTTCCTCAATAGAAAGTTTAACTAGAAGAGAATAGCTGGAATTCTGCCACTTGCAAAGAGATTTGAGGAAATCTGAAGAAAAAAGATGCAGACCTCTTATGTGCCACAGAAAGCAATCCAATGACTTGCAACTTCAGAGCAGAAATAGCTTACAGCAAAGTCAAATAAAATTAAGTCCTTAAGCCACATGTCTGAGTAAGCACCTGACCAGTCCCTTCATGAGAATTCCTATCTTTTTCAGGGCTGTTGGATCATGCACCCTTACAAGAAGAAACATGCAAGGAAACTTGGATATCCAAGATCGTTCTACTACCTTCGGAAGAAGAAATGGGGGATGGATATCTCTCATACAACAACCTTCCCCACTCAAACAGACCCTTGCGAATTTGCTTTGGCACAACGGAGAGGTTCTGAAGTGGGCTGCATTAATTACAGTTTTGAATTATCTGGCAATATCCATAAAATATTATAAATAATAGCTGAACAACTGGGCCTTGATATATTGCCTGAAATCCAGACAAAGTAACTTGTTCTCTGCTAAAATCCAGGCTGTTACTGCCTCATAAAATGGGGCATTCATCTCTTCTGTGTAATTTACTGACTATCTAAAAATGAATAATAGAACAACACCAACCTGTGGCTGCCGTCTATGGGCCCAGTTCTGCAGCCCTTCTGATGGCAGAGCTGCTATGGAAGCCATGATTAAGTATTACAGGAGAAGACCCCAGTACTACTAAAATGAGATTTATTTTTATATGGCTGGTTTAAAATACATACGTTTGACAGTACCGAGGCTATTATTTTCCCCATTAAAGGAATATCATTGTTTATGGCATGCTTAAATCCAGGACATTATGTTTATGATATCCACCCTCCCTTCCACAGCAAGACTCAGCTGCAATGAGGCAGAAAGAAGAGAGAGCAAAGGCATTTCTAGGGTAGATCCTAGGCAGTCAACCTTTGTTTCTTGTGTGATCAGCTTAAAGAAATATCCTCCTGCTCTCAGAAGCCTTGATGAAACTGCTGCTGGGTGCAAAGAGCTAGCAATGATTCTCTGTCAAAATGAAAGGGCATATGCTGTAGTCCTCTGCTGGGTCTGTCAGTTAACATTGTTTATTTTTTCTGTTGGCTAGTTAAAAATGGAGCATACTTACTAAGCTCATGGACAATGCCAGACTAGAAATACTTTGGAGACCAACATTAGAATTCAAAATCACCTTGGTGAACTGGTGCAAGAAAGAAAGAAAGAGATTCAGTAAGGACAAGAACAAAACAATACAGTTGAGTTTGGACTTAATCTGACCTTATCTGAACTGCCAAAGTATTAAGTCTCTAGTCCAATTTGGTCATCTGGATCCCTTATAATTAATGAATACTGACTGCTCAAGAAAGTGAATCAACCTTCCCATTTAACATACCTGTCATAGGAAGGAATAGTATTACCCTTTGAGATAGTTAAGACTTTCCGGGATGACCACTGAGACCAACAAGCATGTTACACTGGACTAGATGCTGGATTCTAGCTACTCTAGAGCTGATGGTAGTCAGAGTGAATCTTTTCCATTGCTTGGTAACTTAGGGGATATAAGTAAAGAAGTGACACTCTGGGCAGCAGTTTGTCAGTGAAGGATTTGGGGATTAGAGTGGATCAAGAGCTTAACAGGAATCAGAATGTCATGCTGTCACAAAGAAGAGAAGACATCAGAGCTAGTCCTTCCATTCTGCTTAGCACTGGAAAGCTGTCAGCTGAACATCTGCATTAATTTCTGGGCACTGAATTTCAATAAAAATGTAAATCAACTGGAGAGGGTCCAGAAGACAGCACTAGGAATGATCAGAGGTCTACAACCCATGGCCTTTAAGGGAACATTGAAAGAGCTGGAATTGGTTTTGCTAAAAATGGGGAAAATCAAGAGAAAAGACATGATGACAAAAATTTAGTTAGACCTAAATAAAATCTTTCAGTTGGTGAAGATGGTTAAGTACCAGGGAAGATTGCTTATAAGGTAGTTGAATCTTGATCACTGGTGATTTTGATAAGTTGGGCATCTATGTATTGTTTAGCTATGGATGATATAATTTCAAGAAGTAGAACAGTTCAGTGATGCTGTGGAAGAATTGTCTTTTTGGGAGAGTGAAAAAGTTTGTCTTATGCTGTGTTGCCAAAGTGGTCTATTAATCCAGTCAAATAAGGATGTGTTTATAACTGAAAGTTCATTCATTACTTTTAAACTCTTTGCCTTCATTCTGCTTGCTTCTTTCCTTGCATACAGGAGTATGTGCACTAGTGTTTAAGCTACTTGTGTTTGTTTTTCAGATCACCTTCCAATTAACAAAGTTCACAGAAGCCACAGTCCACAGGCTGAACAATGCTGGACTACATGACCTCTTGAACTGGCTTTTAGACGTGCCTTACTGCAAGGTCACATTCAGTAAAAAAGCACAAGAGTTTCTCTTAATCAGTGGCATCACACAGGCTCTTGAAGTTCACCACATGCTTAAAGACTTTGCTCAATAGGAGCCTAAAACCATAGTAATTGAGTGGTGAATCAGGCTTCGTATTTGATCTGTATATATAAAAAAGGTGAATGTAAAATTTCCTTCTCATGCCAAAAAAATGGCTATTTCTGGACCTTTATTGCATTTTTAATCCTTCTAAATATTTCATCTTTATAGATTGTATTATTTATATATTACAATCCTTGTTATCCCCTCAAGCTGTGTCAGGACACTACTTCTCCCTGTACAAAATAAATTGCTTATAAAATTTTTCTTCAGGGGAACTCAGACACAAATAGCAATGTGCACTCCTCCTAAGTCACAGATAACAGGCTGATAAATTGTTTTTCTTAGCACCTGCTTTGAACTTCTTGCCCTGAAGGATATGCATTCCTGTGCATAATACAAGGTGGCTCATTATAAAACATAGACTACTTTAGGTCAGAGTCATCTCACCTAACTTTGGACAACTAATTTTGGTGTGCCTAACCTACATTAGTTAGCTAGGTTTCCCAAATACTCAGAGGAGAAAGACAAGCACTTCCAGCTGGTGTTTTAGCCCAGCTGATTTGAATTATCCTCTGGAGATGCCTGACAGAGATCATGACCAACTTAGACATTTTACTTTATTTCCTAAAGTGTGGTGGGAATGCATCCAAGTCTTAAAGAACGATTGTTCCCTAGCTTTGTCAGATGGTTAGGCATGTGGGAGTTAGTGGTTATATTAAGGTTTCACAGCTAGCTGTTCCCAGACCATTGATTTTAATGGAACCATGTGAATTTATCACCTAAGGAATCCAGCTCTATTAGCTTTCTTCTTCCATGCCTTACCCTTGCTGGATCTCATGCATCAACTCATGTATCTACTCCATGAAGAAACATTTTTTCAAAGATAGATCTCCACAAATCAGGAAATTCCAAAAATAAGGCTAGAAAAGCACCCTTAGTTCTGCTCCTTCAGTCTTCCTGACCAATTTTCTTCCACAATCATCAACTTTGGCCAGACATATTTGACAAAGGGGCCAAAATCACAGAGAGAGGTCCTTTGAAAGTCATGGGAAAAGGTGACAAGAGAGGAGAGATCCTATCAGTGCTCCTATCCATAGAAAGAAGCAGTATCTGATCATCCTTAACTAGAGAATCTATACAGGGAAGGGGCTTTATAAACATCCCAAGCATCGGAAGGAGACTTAATCAGCCCTTGTGCTTTATTAGGTAACAAAGAATCTAGGACCCAAATTAAGTAGAAAAAGGCTTCAGTAGCTTCACTGCTCTAGGCATAGCCTGTTTATGCATGTTTTCCAAGGTTGTCCATGTATATAAATAACATTGATTCATCTTGGAGTGAACCTGGCATTGTACACAGAGGTCCAGTTTCAGGTTTCGGCATGCTTTGAGATGTGAAAATTGCCTGTCTTTGAAAAATATTTTCAAGGAATTGGGATGCTGAGGCACGTTAAATCATGAAGGACAGATTAAAGCTGAATATCAGCATGGAAAGGATGATAGAGTGAGGACCAGAAACAGAGAGCAGTGTAAGATAAGAGAATAAAAAAATATTTCCTGCTGTTCTCATTGCATAATTACCTTGATCGTGAGTGTGTAAAACATGCAGAGACTTAGGATACTGATTACTAAGCTGGGGTGGTTAGATGCTCCTGACTGATATGGCCTCTAAGACCTCTCAGTTATGAAAATTCATCCAGAGTCATTTTAGCCTTGAATCCCCTTTGCCACTCAACACTGCAACTCTTAATCTTACCCATCTCATGTTCACTGTAAAACTCCATCTCAGCACGAATCCAGCACAGCCATACTTCTTGTGCTTCTTTGCTCATACAGCATTAAGTACAAAGTCCCAAACCATGAGATTCACTAGGTATTGAAATGGATGTCTTTGGCATTTGAGGCTGAATAGCTACTAGGATGGCTTCTTTGAACTGCTGGATTTTGAAAACTTTAAAAGAGTTTAGAAATGTAAGAAGCTGTTAAAAATTATTCTCTCTTAGCAATTTTTTTCTTCCATCCAGCTAAAAGATAAATATCTTGCAGTCTTTCTTTTAAGGTTACTGGTGTTTGCAATTAAAACATCTATTCCCTTCCCTGCACCCCAAATAACATCAATTCCTCTTTACTGGAGAAATTCTGTAATACTACTTCAAGTAAATACACAAAACCCAAAAATTAGCTGAGGTGATCAGTGGCTCTTTTGCAGAGCCAGTAGAAGAAGAAAGCTTGGTCTGAACTTCCTTCATTTATTTAACTCTATTTGGGAACCAAATGGGAGCCCCGAGATACCCGAAATACCACTGAAAATAATGACTTGCCAGAAAAGACTTGCTCTGGAGAAGTCAATGGATACATAGCTAATTTGTAAAGAAAACATGGATTAACACGCCACAGTCCCTCAGGAACAGGGTTATGTTGGGAATTATGCAATACTCAAGTCTGGGAAAATCCTCTCCTGGATTGCAGATAAGGCAGTGGACAATTGAGTGTTGTCACATGCATGTTGAGCACGTTGAGCTTCAGTGGAAGGAAGAGGCACCCTTCAAAAGCTGTACTGCTGGCCAACAGCTTCAAGTGGTCCACCAAACAGCAGGAGCATCCATATAAAATATATAAAGCATGAAGTATAGGCAATATGTATCAGCAGCCAGTGTGGGGATTGCACAGGACACATAACTGATGGATGGCTTTTAGGTGTTCCTGATGTCCTCCTTCCCCTGACAGAGCAAAACCAGCCACAGCCCTGATCCAACCCCACATCCTGTGGAGATGAAGGGGAGACTTGCTGTGGAGGCAATGCAAAAGACTGATAGGCAGCCCTTGGAGGTCTCACAGGCAAACTCTACAAGTTGTACTGTTGCAATCATGCTGTAGAGGCTGCATCTCATCAGCCTGAATCTTATGCCTTGGAATCCTTTCCCACTCCCAGAATGGAGTTTCCCAACTTAGAGTATTTGAAAGAGATTTTTCCCAAGTAGAGGTGATGACCATTATCATCACTCTCTCCTCTGCCTGCCAAAAGTAGAAATTGGTTTGTTTAATCACTGAAATTGCACACATTTCTCTGTGCAAGACAGTAGATTTTCTTTTTTTTTAGATTTAAATAAATTATTTATTCATTTTCATAATCGCTACAGCTTACTTATTAGTGCTTCTTTCAATTCTTCACTGATTTTTTAAATGCAAGGGTCAAGTGAGACCTGAAGGTCACGTTTTCAATTATTGTTGAGTTATATAATGCAGAAGTATTAAATAGGAATTAAGAAATGTAGAGGACTTAATTATGTGTTTGAAAAGCTTTTGCTTTGGGACATATTTTTTACTGATATCTCTGTCATCTTATGAGATTTCATCAACAATTATTGATGTATGGCTACAAACCACTACCTATAGACATGATTTCATCTGTGAAGACTCTAATTCAACCCATGAAATCATCTCCGCTGCAAAAAAAAACCCCAAAACTTTCACATATTTGTTGGAATCATAGAATACTTTGGGTTGGAAGGAACCTTTGAAGATCATCTATTTCCAACCCCCCCCGACATGGGCAGGGACATCTCCGACTAGATCAGGTTGCTCAAAGCCCCATCCAACATGTCCTTGAACACTTCCAAGGATGGGGCATCCACAACTTCTCTGGGCAACCTGTTGAAGTGTCTCACCCCCCTCATCATAAAAAATTTCTTCCTTATATCTAATCTCAATCTACCTTCTTTTAGTTTAAAACTGCTACCTCTTGTCCTGTCACTAGAGGCCCTGGTAAAATGTCTCTCTCCATCTTTCTTATAAGCCCCATTTCTATATTGAAAGGCTGCAATAAGGTCTCCCTGGAGCCTTTTCCTCTCCAGGCTAAAACCCCAACTCTCTCAACCTTTCTTCATAGGAGATCTGTTCCAGCTGGATGCAGCCATCTGGCCAATTTCTTACTCATCGAATAGTCCATCCATCACATCCATATCTCTCCAATTTAACGACAAAGATGCTGTGTGGGACTGTGTCAAAGGCCTTACAGAAGTAAGGGTAGATGACATCAGTTGCTCTTCCCTTATCCACCAACGTAGTCACTCCATTGTAAAAGGCCACCGGATTAGTCAGGCACGATTTGTCCTTTGTGAAGCCATGTTGGCTGTCTCTAATCACCTCCCTGTTGTCTGGAAATAGTGATTATTTCATTTTTGCTTATTTTCTCAATATTCATTTAGAGAGGGGAGTGAAGTGTAGATTTGTTATTACTTCACATAGGTATTTACATGAAAAAACGTATATTGTAGCTCCTTTGGTTTGGGTTGGGTTTTCTTATTTTATGCAAGAAAAAACTTTATTTTGGGACAATGTGTGTTTTTTGGAAAACAACTGTTTTACCATTTCATTTGATTGAATTCTTTTTGTCTTTAATTAGCTTCCAACTGAAATGTGAACATTTAGTTGCTAGAAAGCAAACAACAGAGCTCTTAATTTTCAGCTTTTTATTGGAAAACATTTCACAATTAGTTGTACTGCTGTCATGCTGCCTCTGTTCATAAAATTGTTTCTTTCTCTTAATTCCACGGATTGCATTTGCAAATAAAACTGTGTGAGAATGGCTCAATTGGATCAGTCAGCAGTCCCAATATTCAGTCTCTGAAGGGAGAATGTAACAGATGTTGATAGAAATAGTATCAGAAACAAGGCAAGTATAGATTAATATTACTCTGTGTATAAGTCAGAGATTTAGACCTGTCCAAGAAGTTGATTGCATCTGAATCATCATACTTCACAACTGCCAATATACCTTTTCTCTTTGAATTTGTCCTAACCCTTTTTGAGTCTATGCCTTCCATAACAGCCTCTGATGATTAATTCCATGACTGAATCATGCATTTTGTGTAAAACTATGTAAATTAGTCATTTATATTAAATTATTTATTTCAAGTCTACTGCCTGATCACTTAGGAATTTATGCCAAAGTTAGGTAAAAACTTGCACAGAAAAGAAAGGAAACTATGTTAAAGTACATGCAGAAAAGGCTGTTGATTTTTGCCATTGCAAATTCTGCAATGGGATTTCCTGCGAGTGTGTGTGTACAGCTGCTGTGCACAAAATGTGTTTAAAATTAGTCTTTTACGGCATGCTTTCTCTCCCACTTTTGTGTCTTAGTGTCATTCCTCATCATTCTCAAAGTATTCCAGGAAACCTAGCAAAGATCTGTTAAGCTCTATAACCTACCTTTTGGGGACAAAATACATTAGCTCCAATAGCCAAATACTTCTCACCTTCAGCAGTCTTTTGCCCATCAGCCTTCATTTTCTTGTGGTTCATGTCATATACCCCCATTGCATGGGGTTGGGCTAGATGATCTTTAAAGGTCTATTCCTACCCAAATCATTCTGTGATTCTATGTTATCCTTGCAATGTCATAGTCTTATTCTGGCATATAAATGGTCTCAATATTCACTATCCTTCTCTACGCTTCAAGTTGTTATCGGTGTGATTTTTAGTCAGCAAAATTCGCCCTGTTTGCCTGGACAGACAAAGTATCATTGATCTGCTTATGCCCCTTAATTTATCATGGTGAGGATGCATCAGGCTTACCATGCACACGGAGCAGTGCTGCTCATGGCAAGATTTCATTAGATGAACTGGCATCCTGGTGAGTCTGGAAAAACTGTAAATATTGGAAATGTCCTGGAGATTCCTTGACACCCCTGAGTCTTGGTTAGCCTTCCCTATTGGACTTGTGAATGTTGTTTGCAATATCTAAACTTTGCAGGCAATTTTATGCATACATTATTGTTTAACTTTATAGTTCAATTTTAATTATACTCTTATGCAACTATGGCAAAGCAAATATGACATTCCTAACTCTGAGGATTAGCCAGTCTATCTGCTGTACAAATAGAAGCAGCTGGGGAACTGTTTTGTCTTACGCTTTTTGGTAAATCGTTCATAAACCAACAAAGTGCTAAAGGTATCTTCTGGACTGATTGATCCTGAAGAGATCCCTTGATGTCTGCTAAGAGTTCAGTTTATGGAGCAATTTCTCTCTAAGCGGGAACATTAACACATCTCTCTTTTCCATTAGGCTGTCTATTTGCACGAAGTATTTGAGAATATAATGCTTCTGACTTCTGCCTCTGTTAAATTTGTCTGAAATTGACCCATATTCCAAATATGGCTGAAGTGGGTATAAACAACAATGTTACTTACAGATTACTTTGAGACTGAGCTCCTGGTCCATGTCTGCACAGTATAAATTAGGAATCTGAGTTGGTATATCTGGTCTGGGTTAAAATTTAATGGGAATGACTGCTGTGCAAATCTTTTCTCACAGCAATTGAAGCTGTGTTACTATGTGAGTAACAGGACTAAAAGCTATTCTTCTTCCCCACTGAAATCCATACTCCAAAGCTGGATAGCTTTATTTGGAAAGGATGGCTTGGGAACCTTACACACATAGGTCAAAAAGATGAAAAGGAGCAGGAAAATCAGCCACGAATAAAATTGACAAGACAATTTTTCAGCAGAAAGTGCAATTTAATCTAAACATTTCAAAGTAATGTGCCCTGTTTCAGTGGCATTTTAACATGAAAATGATAAAATGAACCATCATCCCTTCATCTTTTAGTTTTGACAAAGTCAGAATGTTTTCTTTTCAATAAAGCAAAAACATTCCTTTTAGTTTCCCTTTAAATTAATATCTTAACATTACCATTGTATGTAGTTCTTTCTATTGTGCAGAAAGTACTGAATAAAATATACTGTACACTGATGAAATATATCTGATGATACTAAATAGCATTTTTTATCTCATGGGGAAAAAGATAATTTTTTTTCAATTTTTAAGAAATCAAACTTTGCCATGTTGAAATTCTGGAGAAAAAGATGAGGGTTTTGATCTGCTCTTGGTGCTAGACAGGTGTCAACTAGCATGCATCTGGAGAATACTAAGCAGCAGAAGCAGGACTCAGCATAATGACCATGCAAGGTATCATGGCTAACATTTGCCTGTTCTTTGTGAGGCTTCATGAATTCATGTTTCTAGTGGCTCTGTTTCTACCATATCTTACATGTGGTCCTTGAGAAAGTTTTCTCTCCTGTAGAAAGCAAGCCTGAAATCACAGGCACCAATGGAGCATCTCTCTGGATTGTGTCAGGCCGCAAATTGTCAACATGACACCTGAGCAGCTGCCTTGTTAGCAGGATGTGGCAAGAAATGTGGCACATTAAGGGTATTTAAAACTTCCTCCAAGGTTATTCTTTCAAGGGATATAGATACAGCCATTGAGACAGGAAAACAGATTCTCTTCATCTCTTCAGCTGTGTGAGGGAGAAAATAACTACTGCAAGTTCCTCTTCTGAGGAACTTGGGACACTTACCTTTCTATTTGTTTATGGACTGCAAAAAGATAGTTATTTGGAAGAGAAAAACAGATTATAAGATGTAATATTTATCACCCATTTGAAATCAGCAACGCCCTTTCATTAATTTAGCTGATCTCAGCTCAGGCTCAGTCACACAAAAGGTGTTTCTCCTTCCATGGAAGGAGCAGAAGGCTCAATTGTTAGCACTAGAAGGCTGATGCAACGTGGACTGGGCTTCTTTGCTTCTCTACAGGAAGCGAGAGAGTAAAGACTTTTCACCTAAGTCTTTTCAATGTGCACCCAGACTGCTCTCCAGCCCTCTCCTTTCCTTCTGCCCCTGTTAATCCAAACTAATAGTCAATATAATCAAAATATGACCCCTACTAAAAAGTTCCCAGCAGTTCAAGGAGGAAAATTAAGCAGCAAAGACTTGTTTTGCTGGCTGTGTTTGAACAGCAAGTCGTGTCTTTAAAAATAAAATAATGCAGCCTCAGGCTGTTTATCTGAACATGATTGGAGCCAGGGGATTTGTATGGGTACCCACAGTTATAAATAAATGCACTGAGCTTTCAACACGTGTCAGATTTTATAGTCATATAACTGATCCCAGAGCTCTTATATAAGAGAGATGTTCTGATAACCAGAGCTCTCATGGTATTTTCAATTTTACCCTCATTATTTTTAGAGAAAATCCAAAGGAGACAATTGCAATAAATGTGATGAAAAGTCCATTGAGATATAACAGTGAAACCAACCTCCGAACAGGCTGGGCATTTAACTAATGCTGCAGGAGATAATTGCCAAGAGTCAACTGGGTGAGAAGTTGGGCATAATTGCTGGGAATTATGAGTATTTTAAGAGGATTGACAGTGCTGGCATGCGTAGTTCTGCTTTCACAGTATACAGACCTTGCCTTGCAGTCTCAAAGCTTCCTGGCCAGCTGCCAAAAATAAGTGTTATCATGCAAGATACTTTTTTACATATTTTCACTTAAGAAGAAGAAAAGTGAAGAGCTGACTCTGCTGTTTTAAACTTAACAGTACATGCTGAACATAAATGCATATTGGAAGCAGGGGTGCAAGGCTGAGCTCGCAAGATTGATAATTGTTTTGGAAATGAGTCTTTCAGAATGGTGGAGACACAGCTATGAGTCTCCTAGTAAAGTATCTAAAGCTCTTGTGAGGTGGAAGATGAATATACTGCCACAGATAGCATTGGGTATCATTGTCTGTGTTACTTAGCTGCTCCCACCTCAGAAGAGCAATGCCTTTCAAAGTTGTGAGGACACTTCCACACTTTATTTTTCACGTGATGACGCTGTCTGAGGGCAACAAACAGCTGTATGAGGGAGAAAATAAGTACTGCAAATTCCTCTTCTGAGGAACGTCAGGCACTTACCTTTCTATTTGTTTATGGACTGCAAAAAGATACTTATTTGGAAGAGAAAAACAGATGATAAAATATAATATTTATCACCCTGCTGGAAGCTGTGGTGTAGAATCAAAGCCAAAGAAGTCTTTAAGTAGTCTTCTTTGACTAAACCACTGCGTGGGCCAGGATCACACACCCCATCTACGTCAGTATGGGACATCCTTTATAGCATTGTTTTGACTAATACCCAGCCTGCCTTTTCATCCAAGTCAAAGCAGTATGGAAGAGGAAGTTTAACAGGGTAGTACACCCTATTAAAAAGGCAGGAATATGCATAAAGGCCTGTTGAGAGGCACTTTTAGTCCTGGGTAAGCAGGAAACTGGGATGGGCAGAGTGCATGGAAGAGAGCAGGAAGAAAGCTCTCATGTTCTCCCTGAGCAGGGAGACTGAAGACCTGTCTGCATTACCTTATGGAAGGCTGCCCTGAAGGACAAAGGAGTCCAGGTGAGCTGGTTGATCTCTTAGGACAGCCTCTTCAAAGTCCAGAAGCAGTCCAAACCAATGTGAGAGAATACAGACTGGCATAGCAGAAAGCTGGGCAAGTAACTCTTTATAGAACACAAACACAGAAAGGAAGCGTGTGAGAGGTAGCAGAGGGGACATGCTACTAGGGAGGAACATAGTAACATCACCTAAGACTGGGCTGGATTAAGGAAAGCCAAAGCTTAGTGACAGCTGAGACATCGTTGAAGATTTTGAAACCGCATTGGACAAGCAATCTGATGCAGATCTCAAGAGAATCCTGCTTTGAGCAGGAGGTTAGGTTAGAGACCTCCAGAGGTCCCTTTCAACTGAAATTGCTCTATGATGGTTCTGTGATGTTATGACTATATTGCCACATCCTGCTTATGAATGGAAAATCTGTGAATGGATGTTCAGAATCTAACATTTCCCCTTGTAAGACCAAATTAGGTCTTGAAAAGATTTTGCTTCTTGTAGGAAGACTCAAAAAATGAAACGTGCATTAAAATCTCAGTCAGAAATAGTAAGCATTGTAAAGAGAGGAGAGAAATATACCAGTAGGATACTTATCTCTTGATGATTTGCAAGTAGACACGGTATTGGCAGGAAGAACAAACATGCCAGAACCTGACCAGAGGGACAAGTCATCTGTGCTAGGTAAGCATGGAGCCAAGCCTACTTCCAAGATGGGTGCTACTTATACTATATGCCATCCAATCTGTACTAAATGAGCACCTCAGTTCTCTGAGTAGTCAGTGCCTTGATGTTGTCCTCTGTGCATGACCACCAGTCCTCCATCACTTTCTCTAACTTCAGCTCTTCCAAAGAACAGTCTGTGCTTGACCATAGGTGCACCCATAGGAATGAAGGGTGCACGCAAGCTATGGACCTTCTCTTGTTTGCATCCCCTTCCAGACTTGCTCTTCGACACTGTTTAATGTAACTCCGTGTTAGTGCTTGCTCTGGGTTTTGAGAGCATGTGGGAACACCACAAAATGACTTGAAACATGCATTCAAATGATGCAAGGGAGTGTGGATGTTTTATATACCCTCTCCGGGGAATAGAAGAGGGACTGACAGTCTCAATCATTTCTCTCTTCTTCCACAAAATAATCAGAAAGCTTTTCCCTTTAGCATTGCATTCATCTTATAGTAGGTATCCATCTTTCAGTTCATTGGTGAACTGTGCTATTATGGGGAGGAAAAAAGGGGTTTTTTCAGTAATCAGTAGGAAGAAGATGCGGATACACACAGACGCAAACATGCAAAACTCCGGGAGAGAGAATCAATTCACACTGAAGACCATTTGCTCATCCATCTATGTTTGCTAGGTAATTTAGGCCTCGAAAGCAGTACAGTTAGCACACTGGAACAGCATTACTTGTTACTGTGCAAGGTGAATAATGTGGCCTTCTAAAGCCAGGGTCATTATCTCTCTGAGTCTGCTTGTGGCAAGGTAGAGGAAAGAAATATAGTGTCTATCTAAGACAACCAATATTTTCAATTCAGATGTGCTTTGTATGAAACAGCAGCTCAGTATTTTATGGGGTACAGCATCGTTTCCAGCACGTCTTTTATAATATTTGCTTGGGGCTGGCAGAAAAACTAATATTGTTGAGCCAAACCCCTAGAAATGGACAAGTTAGTCACAACAATGATTACACTTTTCCCTATAAATCATAGGATATCCACCAAAGATAACAGGCAATAGCGAAGACAAAGGAGTCCAATATAAGCAAGTCAGAACCAGGATGATGGTGTTAGAGCTGAGCTTTCCATTTGACCATTGTTCAGAAGAACATATTCAAACTGCCTGAATTCAGTCTAAGCAGCATTCATCCACACTAAATTCAGATGCCTCCAGTGTAGGTGTCTACATTAAACCAAGTTATCTGATACTCTGCCGTAGCTGGAGGACATTGAGTCAACAGAATGGCAGGAGTTTAGGGTACAATTTCTCTGATTCAGTGTGTAAGTACCTACATTAAGACAACTTGAATTACACACTAAAATCTATTGATTCTATTGACTACAGACTCAATTAAGGTAGCTAAACAAAAGCATCCAGTGCTATTGGAGATGCCCTAACATATTGCTTTTGGAGTTCATTTGTCAGTCCAGAAGAGCTTGGGTCTCCCAAAGGTCTAGTGTCTTATCTGTCTGATGTCTCAGGTACATTAAAGCATTTCAGGTACTGCTGAATGCCAGGGCTTACCCAACTAATTTAAGTCCCAGCTCTTCACTGGCAATAAAGGTAGCTTAGAGTGCTTTGTTCATATGTAGACAGCTTTCAATAACTCTTTAGATGGATTCCACCTTCTTACTCGTCAGAGGCATTACCACATCTAATGTCAAGGCATGACTAAAATATTCATATCTCCCACTTCTCACAGTGATGGCAATTTCACTTCAAGCTACGAGAACAGGAAAAACACTTGAAACATTTAAGTTAAATGCGTCACCTAATAAGGATGAAGGTTATTTTGGTATTAGTTATGGGGCCAAGTTGACAAAATTAATATTATTCTTAAATGGTTTTAATAAAATGCCTACCATTCTCTCCCATTCATTCCCTCCCCTTTACAGGGAAAGTTTTTCTGCCTTAAGTAGCAGACAGCTTGATTTACTCATCACTTTCCTATTTTGTCATTGTTGTCACCATCATTAAGTTCAAAGGCAATTCAAATGTGGCGCAAAGTAGTCCTGACCAATGAAATTTTGACTTTTCCCTTGGTGGGTTATAAATAGGAACTGTTTCCCTCTTTGCTGGACTGTAAAATAGTTGGGTCATTGGGAGGACAAAAGATCTTAACAGCAGAATTACCATTCTTGCATGTGAGTAAGGATAAACGAAATGGAAAAAATCAGAGGTCCCTCTGTTCCCCACATTCCTTTTGTACTAGAAAACAATGGAGAGACTGAACCAGGATCGTGACTGTGTCTCTGAAGAAATCATAATACAGATGCAGAAGAGAAACAAATTCTTACTACAGAAGCATTACTGTTTCAGGTACTTCGTAACTACTAAGTGCTTGACTGTTGTCCTTGACATTCCTTTACAATAGGGCTACAATAAAATTTATTTTTATATTAAAAACCAGCCAACAAACAAAATAAGTGAATATGATGAGTTTAATCTTTTGCAGCTATTCCAAACATTGCAGGAGTCATCAGCAATCTTGAGTTAACTTTGCTCCCCAGCAAAATCATCTTTCCCTGGAGTCAATGGAACAGTTACTTTCCATCTTCACTGACGAAATGCTACTATAAGCCCATTTCCCTTCATCAGTCCTCTTCTGCCTGTAAGGCTGTCCCTGCCTCCAGGCTGTCTCCTTTTGTCCTAATACCTAGTTCTTAACCCCCATTCCTTCATCTCCCTCTGCTGGAGTGTAACTTCTAGTTCTGTACATTTGTATTTAAAGAAATGTAATTTAACTGTGTTTGACAATTCATCATCTGAGAACTACAGCCATATCTCTGATAGAGGTGACCCCACTAGATTTCAAGTCCCCCCTCAAAAGAATAGAGGAAAAAAATGACCTAAATCAGATCTATGCAAATCAGATCATCTTGATACCATTTATTTCTTAACAGAGACATATTAGGAGTAGTATTCCGTAATCTTGTTCTTAGGAAAAGATGATTTAATTGAGTATGGCAAAATTTTTACAAAAAGCTAAATAGAGATTCCCAAATTGAGAAATCATAATTCTATGTGACATTACTTGTGCCCTGACTGGAATTAAATATATTAGCACTTGAGCTATTCAAGTTCAGCTCCTGAGGCTGTCTCATGTGCTGCCAAGGTGCTGATTGTTAATCCCAGTCCCCAGCTGTCAGAAAAACTAAGCCAGCAAGAATTTGCTACCGTGGACGTGGTTGATTTTCTTAAGATTTAACTGCGTGCTCAAATCTTGCATAATCCTACAGAAGACTGCTGGGTTTACAGTAAATCACTGTCATAGCCCATCTTAAAACCATTCCTGTAGCTGTTTCAGCCCTGAATTCTCCTTCATATGTGATACCTGCCATGCGGTTTTCAGTCATATGACAATTTTGGTGTGTGGTTTGTAATGTCAGGAATATTAACTACTTTGCCACACAACTATGTCTCCATAGAAAAGTATTTATTATTGCAATAGAGTTGGATTCAGCTTCAAAACTGGGTAATTTTGGATTTTGGGGCAAACCAAACTATCATCCTAGCTTCACAACTGCTGTTTCAATACTCTATCGAGGTGGAAAAAGGCTGAAAAAAGCTTCTGTCATTTCGCATCCCGTTCCATACAGCGTGCACTGCGTACAGAAATTCACTTTGCATTCAGCACAAACATGTCACTCTGAAAGGACTCTGTCAGCAGCCTTAATTGCTTGGCTGGTGCCACAAGACTGATGGATTGTAGGCTCCTGCATTTATAGAGGAAGGATGAGAACAGATGGGGTTTTGCCAATTTAAACTTCTGTACATGTTTAATGTCCTATTTATCTCTTCCAGTGAGCCTGAAATGGTAATAAATGAACTAGATTTTTACTGGAATCTGTTAATGTCACAAGAAGTGTTTGTGAAGAACAAAAAGCTCTATTAGCCTACATTGACCTGCAAATAAACAACAGGCTGTGAGGAGTGGTTACCCACTTTCTAATTTGCTTAATGGCCTTTTAATGAGTGGGCTTATGGCTGTACAGTAAATACACCAGTCTGGCACCCTAGAGGTCTCTATTCATGCTATTTCCTGAAACTCTGAGACACCTCCTATTATTTCTGTTCCTCTGTTTTTCACTCAGATGAGCCTAACAATTCATCCAACCAATCCTTAAACTATTTTAAGGGCCAGAGTACTAAGACATTCCTGTTACAAGTCTAAGAATCTCAGCGCACCATTCGTCTACCTACCAGGTCGAGTTTCCCTATCTTGTCCATTTGGGCTATCTAAAGAATTTCTGCACCTAAAGTGTATTTCACACTTAATGTAGAAATGCAGCCTATTTTTGCTGCTGTAGAGATTATGATTTACTACATGTCTCTGAAGGGTTCAGAGCTGTAAAAACCAGAACATAATGGAATCATTGTTGTCTGGGAAAATAAGCAGAGCAGGCTGCATACACCAGGAAAGCAAGGATGGAAACAGTTTGGGTTAGTTTTAAATTTGCCAACTGAATCTGCAACACATTTTAAGTTTAGCATGGATACCTTCTGATACTAAGATGTTTGTTTATTTTAGGTTAAATCCTTTAGGCATGGAAATCACAACAGGATTTCTACTACTGGTAAGAAATTCATGGGAAACCACCCTCCTGTTTGGTCTAAAAGAACATCTTCAGGAATCATAAACTCAATTACTTCTGAGAAGGAAAAATAACAGGGGAAAACAGCTTTACATTGGTTTTCAAAACTGAAAAAGTTTGGATGAATTCCAGATTGAATTTTAAGTGATAGAAATATTTTCAACATTGGACATGTTTATAAGCAAGGTGTAGCATATCTTGGAGGTTTTAAGGTTTTATGAAAGAATTACTGCTCATAGTGCACAGCCTTTATACACTATAGGCACACACAGAGACATACGAATTGCACCACTGGTCTCTTCTACTGAAATTCGCACATTTTTTTCAGGATTACTTGCTTTTTAACTAAAGTAAGAGCAGCAGCTTTTGAACCCCTTTTTAGATGCCTTGATTTAGTCATGCAAATTAGAAGATGTTGGCTCAAATAATTTAACTAAGACCATACAGTCAAATAGCGACACTTTCAGGAGTGGGTAAATCCCCCAGCTTAGTCCTCCCTCTTCCACACAGCTAAAAAGTATTAAAAAATAGAATTCAAATTACATCAACAGGTCATCTGTTCCCCCAGGCCTTACTGAGCACCTTTGTTAATGGTTTAGTGCCTGAACACTAAACCAAAAAAACTTAGCAAGAGCAAAAAGTCTGCAAATAGATTAAAGAAAGCAAGTTCCAGTTAGTCTCCTAATACAGTCTATGATTAAATGGTTTCTATTTAAGCAGCAATACCAAACTCTTTTATGCAAAATTGTAAAGGCTAATAGATTCAACAGGCTTTAAACTAAAGAGAGAAAAGGAAGAAAGGAAGTGTTTTCTCAGCTTAGATAAAATGACTTGTATTTCAAACGTTGATGTACAAAATACACTTATCCTTTTTCCTTTGATTTAGAACAAAGTAAGTAGTAAAGTATTTGCACTTATATGCTAATGGATGAGGACAAAAAAAAGAGATAAAAGCATTACTAAATGATAGACATGTTGATCTAGAGGTCACTGATTCAATCTACTTGAATGATTTTTATAAACAAAATGCCAGTTTATAGGTAGGTACAATCTTTCTGGGAGAGATAGGGCTGGAAGGAGTGGTGGAAGGATAACAGCACATGACAGTTGTATTTAAAATATCACAAAATGACATCTTCACAATGAAGACTGTCGAGGAAAAAAAATGGAAAGAGGAACATAAAAGAAATCTTTGAGCTTCTCTCTTTCTTTGAAGAGCTTGGAGAAAAGTGGGCTGCATTATGTCTACGCCAACATTTGCAAGGTCTACAATGGATGGTGGGGTTTCAAATGAATCTGAAATCATTGGACTCTCAGAGGCTGCTGAGATTTTTTGTTTGGTAGGTGTTATTTTTCAAAAGTTTCCAGGTAGGATAAATTGATAACTATCAGACTACACCAGTTGACAAGGTGACATGAAGTTAAAATCATAGTCTGGAAATGCAGAGTTTTATAGGAATTGTTATTCTGAAACATTAGACATAGGACAATTTGGACAAGTAGAACTTGTGCAATTCATGGAGCTGATACTTTAGTCCAAGCACAACTCAGAACTGATCTAGTTCACTGATGTTGTACAACCAGGTTACAGAATGAGTCAGAAAGTGGTTCTTCGGGTGCCAAAATTTATCAAAGCTTTTGTAAGATCAAAGTAGACCTAACAGTCAGAGATCACATATTTAGATTATTTATGTAACGTGGGTCTCTATCCAACAACCTCTGCTTGGAAAACTATTAGCACACAGAATATTATTCAGACATAGATTAATCCCATTTAACTTCCAGTACCTAACTAAATCATCTAGTGAGTGGGGATAGTGATCTTTGCTCCATCTAAATTCAAGGAAGAAGAATCTACACTTCAGAATGATTCAGATCTTGGATAGCTTCAGTTGCCCATGGGAATTATCCAAGTCTATGTCCACTGACTGGAAAGGTCACTAAAAGGAAGGAATCCTAAGGCTAGGCAAGATAAACCATAGAGGTACGCAGAAATAAAGGCTTCAACATTTCCTTCAGTAGTTTGTTGTATCATCTGAAGCTCATGATTAATTTCTGTTTACTGTTTATCTTCAAATTCCGAATTTTGGACCTTGTGGGATCAAGCACAATGCATTGAATGTAAAGCGGGAGCTTGGACTATGCAAGAGGACTGACTCAAAGGTCACGTTAGCACCTTATGGCCAGTAATATCTTAATCAGCAAAGTGCATAAGTTTCTAAGATGAAGCCATTCAGCAGCAAAAATAACCAGTGCAATTAGAGCCATAGCAGTGCAGAAAAGTCCATTTATGCATGTATAAATTCAGTGATCCTGACTGCTGAAAGTGGAGAGAATTTAGAGATAAATCAGGAAATTCTGTCATCTGAGGAATGTCTTCACAGTCACTGGAACAGGGTGTCTAGTCCTAAGATATCAAGAATGAAAATAGTAAAAAATATATATAATATTGTCATTAACAGAAAGTATCTACCAAAATATATTTTACATAATTAAATAAAAATATATTGCTACTAACTTTAAACGAAAGGATAAAGCCTGAAGGTGAAATTCACCCCATATAACTTTATTTGCACTAATTATTTTCACACTCAGAATACCTGAGGAGTTGGGCTGTTGTCTATTTGGATGACTGATAACATGTGATGAGACAGACCAATCACTTCATCTAGATACTGACTATCAAAATCAGTGCAAGCTCAGGTACTTTGTGCGTATAAATCAGTAATGAGGTAGTGCATGTGAATAATACAAGAACAGAAGAGGGATTAACACTCTTGAATTAATTGCTGGCTCGGGATAATGCTTTACTCTGTAGCGAATAATGAAGAATGAAAATAAGTAAAAGGGAATTTTATGACCAACAGCAAGATAACTTTCCAATGGCCTGTTTCATTAGTTGGCAGGAAAGTCTTTGCAGCAAGAAGGCTCATTTTTCAACTTGAAATTAGGACAGAATACAAAGAAACATGTAAGTAACTGGAAGTGACAGAAAAATTGATTCGATCTCAAACCTCAGGTTTCAAAAATAGTCCTTAGAGTGGTGAACAAGTTTTCCTGATGTCCAAACTTCTGGGGTCAAATTGAAAGATGAAGGTTTTGGTTTTTGTGGGGTTTTTTTCCCAAGTTAATTGTATACTCTAACATCCTCTATACTCTAACATCCTCTAGGTAAATATATGGAAGTAGTCCTATTAAAAAGCTGTGTTAGGTAGTAGAAGAGAAAAAATGGCTGTGCACTTGTTGATGTTGCCTGAACAAAGTCGAAGGATGTGGGGAGTCCCACTGGCTTTGTTGTTCACTGGAAATTTGTAGCTCAGCTCTTCAACTGGAAAAACCTATTTTCTGAAATTGCATATACTTGTGCAAGCTTTGCACACCTTTTTGTGGTTAATTAAGCATTGGCTACTGAATAATAGAGTGAGGTTTAATGTAGTAAGGTGCCTCTTGTTCCCTTACATATGTTTTATCTTCAAAATGAAAACTGAAATAGTGTGTGCTATCTGCCTGTTAGCAAAGTTAAGGATTGGATGGTAATGAGAAAGACTAGGCAAACCTACAGTTCTTCTGTCAAACCTTCTTATTCAGTCAGTTCAAGAAAATGTTACTCCTGACCTCCTAAATACATGTTAGGATGCAGATTTGTTTCAAGTAACTTCAGCAGTCTGAGTTAGATGTCTAAACTATCTACTTATTTTGGTCCCTTTGTAGCACTGGAGAGACATAACGTGCCTGCTGAATGATTCATCCTAGTTATCTATCTTAAACTGGGATGAATCACCCTCTGGAACTACCAATCCCTCCTGTGTGATCACTGAGGAAGTTTAAATAACTTGTTAAGCGTTGTTGTCTTTTGAAAGGGCAACTTCTACGGCCTGCAGCCATATGTATGTTATCCTGTCTGCAATCCTTCCAGGTACAGCAACTGCAAAGATCTTTGTTTTCCCCTATCCTCTCTTGTCCTCTCCTTCAAAATAAACTGATAACACCTGACACCTCACCAGAAAGGAAATCAACAGACCTTGTTTGCGTGTTTACTCAAAGAGGTAAGAATTACCAGATACCTTAAGTAAAGCAAGGTCTACCAGGTTTTACAGTTGATCCCAAATAATTTTGGCCTTCTGTCTTCTTGGAAGACGATTATGATTGGAAATCCTGGAGAAAAAAGCCTCACATTAATTCTCTTTGTGAAGCAGTGATCAAACCTCCCATTTATGCCCTACCAAAGTGCTCGATCCTGTTCTGGACAAAGGTGACAAAAATTCAGTACAGCTTCCACAGTTAGAATTAGGATTTCACCTGTTTGCTGAGACTACCAACAAGAGGATGATTTGGTGCCAATTACAGTCTCAGCTTTTATGCCATGAATACTTTTCTCCTGAGGTTCCCAGTTTTGTTTCAGTTAAAGAGTTGATGTGCGATAAAAATTCTGATTCTGTACAGGCCTAGGCTGGGTTATCTGTTTCTAGATACCTGCTAGTAAGATTTCCTACCTCTCAACTAAGCTTCAGTAAATGTTGCCCCCAGCATCAATATGATTGCAATAAATGACTCAAATAGGTGCCCTCAAGCACCAACAACGCAAAAAGCAGCTGCTTCTAAAAAAATTCTAAAAACAAGTCAGTTGATTTTAAAGACAAATAAAGTTTTAAAGGAACAATATTTAAATACCTTAATTTAAATTATAACTCATGGTAGAAAATTACTAGCTGGTCAGCCTTCACTCAGAGTTAGGAGGATTCCACTTAACACTAAGTTTATTAGATTGTTTTCCACCTCCTCCGATTTTAGCCGTTTAGCTTAAAACTGTGTAGGGAAAGCATTTCTCAGGCTTCTGTTTAATCAAGGCAACTTGACATTGACCAAATGCTTTTACAGACTTGCACCATTTTGTCCTTTAGAGACAATGACCATGACACTCATCTCCATCCTTTAATATGCTTCTACTTTACTTTTAATATGAAGCTCAATTAAGAAATAAGTATCACTAAAACAGGTATAAGAAAATATCCTGAGCCTCCATCTATCCCCCAGATTTAAATAGGAGAGAACACTAATTTAAGACTAGAAATTATTTATACATTTTACATGGTTTCCTATTAATCAGCATCAGAACGAGAGCAATTTGCAAAATTCATGTGGCATCTATTAAACATTTTCTTCTAAGTAAGTAAATGAAAGAGATTTACTAATTCCGGTAGACACTTCATGAATTTGTAATGGGTGAGAGATACTAAACACAGAGGGACATATTAAATCTGTACAAAATGCAAAATACTCCTCAGATCTCCGCGAAATTCATTTAATCCCTTTTTGCATGTTTTAAGGCCCATCAGATTTTATAAATATTGATACAATGTAGTGAAAGGAGACTGTTTGCAAAGAAAGGACAAGCATCACAGAGAAATATTGTTCAGCATGACTACAGTGTCTGCACTGGAGTTAGACTTTGGGACGTTCTTCATTTTCACTGTGACTCTAAACCTGGCTGAAAAGGCCAGTTTCACTGAATACCCTATTCCGGGGCGGGAGGGGGATGCCTATTTTAGAAATCCCTGGGATTTGAATAGCTTTTTTCTCTCTCACAGGCTATATTAGCTTATGGATATCCAAATGAAATCCATTCAGACAAGATTTAGAAAATGTTTTCGAGGTGACAAGCAGCACTGAGTAATGGCTTAAAACACAGTTTTCTAGGTTTTTGGACCAGCACTATCAATGCTTAAAAGTCCTGCCGGATCAATATGAACTTTTGACATAAAAGGTTCAGTTAATGAACTTGCTAATGTTTCTACTCTATCGTATCCAATGAAGCACCCACAGAACACACATCACGGTCTCATCTACCATGAGTGGTCTGTTTCTTTTGTTTTTAGAAATGTACACTCAGTCACTGGTCTGGCTTTGCTGACCTCCCTTTGCTCTCTGGTCGAGTGCTTATTTTGCCAGGAAGAAAAGCTCATCCACTCTTACTACCTTACCATTTGTATTGCTGAGCAGAGACAGAAACTGGTAATAAGGAACATGATCATGGATAGGTCAACAGCACTGACTCTGAGTGGTACTGTGGGTGCCACTGTAATACAGATGATAAACAACCTGTGCTTTAATTGTAAAGACCCAATGGCAGCAAGGAGAAAAGGAACCTGTAGGTGGGTTTATAACTGAAGAAAGCACTATGCCATGCACAAAAGCAATCCCTGGCTGTATGATGGGACAGCGATGTTCACAGCGTGTTCTTCAGAGAGACAGATGAAACCTTTCTGATGAAACCCAAATATTGAGAAGTGCTCACTTGAGCAACTTTGCAAACTGGCCTTCAAATGCATAAAACCAACCAAATTTGGGTTCTACCCAAGCCTATAACACAATTCCCACAGATTTTGATCCAGTTCCAAATTCATTAGAAAACATGGCAGAGTTTTTAGTTCTCCTGACTAGAAAAAATGCTTCATAATTAAACTCTATGTCCATTTGGGCCAATTGGTGACTTCAACACAGATGGAGATGAAAACTCAATTCTTGCAAAGATAGCGAGAGCTTATTCCTGCACAAAACAAATGTAATAAAAGAAACGTTGACTTGCATCTTTACTGGAGGAAGGTGAGGACGTTATTGCTTCCAGCTGTCTTTTCCTCCATCCCCGTGGGTACATAACTGAGCTACTGGTCAGCCTGAATTGCCACAAGTTGTAGCACAGTATTTCAACATAATCCAAAATCAGAGGAGTTTTCCCTGGAATTCCTGC